>NW_027497227.1:0-103453 GCF_021521415.1 Bidens hawaiensis | reverse complement strand
CAGAAAAAAGGTTATAAAATGTGGAATCTAGAAACTAGATGGTATTTGTTTTCAAGAGATGTTATTTTTTATGAAAATATTTTTCCTTTTAGAACTAATCATGAAGTAAAAAATGTTGATCATCAATACTTTATGACTTCCGAAGAGTTTTATAATTTTTTCTTGCTAAATGAAGCTGAGATAGCCAACTCACCCTATGATGACAAGGAGGTACATAGCAATAGAAGTAGGTTTAAGGATGATAAATCTGCTGATGATGTTCCAGTCAGAGATACTCAAGATCATGGTGACTTAGCCAGCAACTCAGATAACAATGCTGGTAAAGATGCCGATCTAGGGAATTTGACTACTGTGAATGATGTCGGTAGAGATAACAACTTAGGACCTACTTATGATAATCCATTAAGTTCTGAGGGTAATGAGGATTATACTTCTGAACCTGTTCATATTTGGAGATCTAGTAGAAAGATGATGTGTGTCTAATAACCCTATAATAATGACCCTCACAGCTAAGCTTTAATATTAAAACAAAAATCCTAAAACTACACACAACCGGAAAGTGTACCGATCGCAAGTAGTATAGACCTAGAAAGTCCGAGTATCGAACACGTGGACACGTAAGACGCTAACGATTACTAACCCTAGACGAGACCTACCTTAGAATAATATTATATTGATTTTTGATTTCTAATTACTTAACTGAACTAACCTAACTGACTGATAAAACTTACCAAAAATAGAAAACTTAACGGGGAACTAACTGTATTAACTTAGGATGGAGAAAAAACGTCTACCTAGGTCTGAATCAAATTGTAGGCCTGACAAGCTAATGGATTGGATGACTTCAAGACACTGGTCCCTAAAGATGACAAGACTAAGGATCACTCGGGCTCACTGGATTACCTCTCGGCCTCACTCAATAAACCCTAACTACTCAAAATCGGCTAAAACGACCAAACCGGGAAATGATTGCTAACGTGTTCTAATGCTAGATCACCTCTCGGTCTCACCAACACTCGACCCTAATGGAAATGAATACTACACAACCAAGGATAGAGGAACAATTCAACTTAAACCAAAATAGATCAACTAGTCACTCAAAACACCTAAACCTGACAAGAAACGAACTCGCTCTCGCGCAATCCTTATTCTAGCATATAAAGGCAATGAGATGACCCTACTTCTTATCACCTCTCGGTCTCAAAGAAAGTGTCTAACCGCTGTACTTTAACCAAATAATCATGCAAAAAACCCTACGGTTGTTCCTACCGCAAACAAACCCTAAACACCAAGTCTAGAATCAAACAATGCACCGATCAATCAATACAAAACTAATCAATCAACACACGGGGTTTATGCAATAAATTAACCAATATTTTTCCAGCCCTTAAACACAACCTATTTCATGTCTAAATCAAACTTTACAATAGCAATTAAGGTCTATCAATCAAACAATCCATAAAACCTATCAAAACCTAACAATTAACATCATCCCTAGGTAGAACTAACAAGTTTAGCCGAGAATCATAGTTGGACAGCCATGAACATTTAATAAAACCATTAATAAACTCATCTTAAACATCAATTCAAACATTCAATAATCAATACTAATCAATAACAAGTCAATATCTCAAGTAATTGCAAAACTATTAATCAACTGAACAAGTAAATCAAAGTATATGAACAATGAAAAAGATGTAAGGATATGGATGTTTATGGGCTGCTCGTGGCTGTAAAAACTGATGGTGAATGATCCCGAGGCTTGATTCTTGTGTCTTCTTCCTTCCCTAGCCGCCACAACTGCCAAACCCTAGCCGAAAAAAGATTTCTTTCTTTCCTTCTCCCTGCTGCTGGCCGATCGCAGCTACTGCTGTCTTTAGGGTTTTTTTAATTTTTTTTATGTTATAATACTTGGGCTTTTTCATGATGTACACGGGCCGGGCTTTGAGTCTTGTCTTGAAATTGTATGCGTAAAAGGGCCGTGAACTCCTCGAAAAGCTCGGTTTCTTCAATCTTTCACCCATAGCCTACAAAATAAAGATTAATATGTAAAAGCTATCTAAAACGAGTTAAAATTTATAAAATATAATATAATACGTAGATAAAACGTGCGGAAAATACGTGTGTTTTACAACACATCAAAAGACTACTGTTCCTAGGAAATTTGATGACTTCATTGTTAGCGGTAAAGTTAAATATTGTATGCATAGCGTTGTTAACTATTCAAATCTTTCTTCTGAGTATATCTCCTTTGCATCTGCTCTCAATAAAAATCTAGAGCCTAAGACTTATAAAGAGGCATCCTCTAACCCCAACTGGGTTACTGCCATGAGTGAAGAAATGGAAGCTTTGTTAAGAAATGGAACATGGGTTATGACAGAGCTTCCCAATGGCAGAAAACCAGTTGGATGTAAGTGGATATATAAAATCAAATATAAGTCCGATTGTACTATAGAAAGATATAAAGCAAGACTAGTTGCGAAGGGGTTTAGTCAGAAAGAAGGGTTAGATTTTGATGAAACCTTTTCGCCTGTGGTGAAAATGGTTACAGTTAGAACGGTGCTTACTTTAGCTGTTAGAAGTAAGTGGCCATTATTCCAACTTGATGTTAATAATGCTTTTTTATATGGGTCATTAAATGAAGAAGTGTATATGACACCTCCAGAGGGATTTCATGATCCTAAGAGTAAGTGTGTTTGTAAGTTGGTTAAATCCTTATACGGACTTAAACAAGCTCCTAGGATGTGAAATGCCAAATAAACTAATACTTTGATTGAAAATGGGTTTAAACAAAGTAAGAGCGATTACTCTTTGTTTGTTAAAAGTGATGGAAAAAATATAACTGTTTTGTTAGTATATGTAGATGACATTGTTCTTACTGGGAACAATGATTTAGAACTTCAAAGTACAAAGGATTGGTTGAGTTCCAATTTCAGAATCAAAGATCTTGGAAAACTAACATATTTTTTGGGTATTGAAGTGTTTTATAAAACTAATGGGATTGTCTTGTCTCAAAGGAAGTATTGCCTTGATTTGTTAGATGAATTTGGTTTGATTGGTTCTAAACCTATTGGAAATCCAATTGAGCAGAATTTAGTGGTTACCGATAAGGCTAATTCTGACAGCTCGGAGTATGAGTTATCAGATGTAAATTCTTATCAAAAATTAATTGGTAAATTAATATATCTAACATTAACCAGGCCAGATATTTCATACACTGTCAGTTGTCTGAGTCAGTTCATGCATTCTCCTTTAAGCTCACATTTAAAGGTTGCTATAAGGTTACTAAGGTATTTAAAAAAGGCCCATGCAAAGGGGAACTTTATAAGTGCTAGTAGCTCTCTAGAACTCAAAGCATACTCAGATGCTGACTGGGGTAAGTGTTTGGCTACTAGGAGATGTATTACGCGCTATTGTGTGTTTCTAGGAAACTCTTTAGTTTCTTGGAAAAGCAAGAAGCAGCCTACAGTTTCCAGATCTTCTGCAGAGGCAAAGTATAGAGCACTTGCTGCCACTTGTTATGAAGTTGTATGGTTGGTAAAACTGTTAAGTGACTTAAAAGTAAATGTTAGTTTACCAGTTGAAATGGGCTGTGATAACTCAGCTGCTATTTTAATTTCCGCAAATCCTGTCTTTCATGACAGAACTAGCATTTCGAGATTGATTTGCATACAGTGAGGGATAAGATTATAGAAGGGTTGATTAAAGTTGTTAAGGTTGATTCTTTGGATCAACCTGCTGATTTGTTCACTAAAGGACTTGGTGTTGCTCAACATGAATATTTATGTGGATTATTGAGTCTTGTTGATCCTTGTGCAAGTTCGAACTGAGAGGGGGTGTTGAAAGATATAAAAAAGGTTTCATTTCAATCTTGCATCATAAAAGGATTCAGGTTAGTTGGTTCAATTATATTTTAGTTGTTATAATTGATGTTATAATTTCTTGTTTTTGTTTATTTTGTATATGTATGTGGCTGCATACTTGGATGGTGCAAAGAGCAATATTTCTGGTGGAAAAGGGCTTTGCTGTAAATTGAAGGGACTAATTGTAGCAGCTTCTGGAAGATTGGACTAGTCAACTAAAGCATACATATAATGCAGATTATCTAACTTTTGGAGAGAGATTCAAGATAATAATAATAATACACACACCATAAAAGTTTTCTGGTGCAATTTGGATTCTTGAATCGGCTTGCAACAATCTGTTGCAGGTAATTTTGTAATTGTTCTTCATAGTTTAAATCTTGTAGTTATTATTTGCCGATTCTTAATGTGTTTGTTAATCTTTGTTCGATTAATTAGAACATTTAGGGTTTATCTGTAATCGTAATTTTGATTTGAACGTATTTGCAACAATTAATTGTTTGCTGGAATAAAGAAATCAGATTGTGTTTTTAACAAAATCGGTACCGATTTGGTACTGTCGGTACCGAATCGGTACCAAAGTTTTGAGTCTCGGGAGCGGTACAATATGGTACCGGTATTTCCCGAACCTTTACCTTCAATGCCGGTACCGTACTGGTACCAAGAATTTGTAATTTCTGGGATCGGGATTTTCGGTACCGGTACGGTGCCTAGCTCATCCCTAATTTCCATCATTTGAACCCCTGAGTGATCAAATTATTGCGGTGGTTTAAGCTCATCACGATCCCTACTTCTTACAAATTCTTGCACTTCTTCCATCAATGACTAACCGTATCGCGGCACATCTCTTATTCCCCACCTTTCTCATCCATCAAGACTGTTATGGCTAACATGAAAAAACCTATCACGTCGTGATAGGGGGGCTTACGACATTTGTTCGGTGATCATCACTTAATCACTCGGTTTCATCACGGTAGTGCCCTGTCCACCTAAGTATATCTATTAAACAAATGACACATTTTTAATGTTTGGTATGCAATATCCTAGTGTTTATATTTTTCTCAACGTTTTCGTTTCCAAATTAGACAAAGCAAGTCTAAACACACACCAAAATAAAGAACCAAATGCCACTATTATCATTCATCACCAAAAACATTTTAAAAAAAGGTTAAAGATCTGGCAGCTGTCATTATAGCAAAGTCAATCATAAACTTTTACGCAATTGGTGCGCTGATTTTGTGACGACTGTTAACGTGCATAAAAACTACGATTAGACTATGTCTTGTCGTTGAATCCAGCGTATGAATTCACCCAATCATATTGTGCCATGTGGCGCTGACTGGAGCCAACCCTTCAACCCTTGTCGGTCACGCCATCGGTAAATTCACCCATTTGTCGTTCGCAGCCCGCTGAATTCATCCACCCGTGAGTCAACCCATCAATTTTCTTCCTTTAGACCAAGCGAGCACGCTCGCCCAGGGTCGCGGCGCCCGCTCGTGGCGAGTGGTGAAGCGAGGGCGTTGTGGTGTTCGTGGCCGACGTGGCTCGCGCCACTCACCGAAGCCGGTTGCTCGCTTGCCACAACGCATAGTCTTTAAGTGCACAAGTCTGAGCTTTCAGCTAGAGTAAAAACTAAACAATAAACAACTTGATAGTTCACAAAACTAACTTAATTAACTACCATTAGCCTTGTAGAGCATTCTCAGCCCATTCCTTTAAAATATGTGAGGGGGATTTGTAAATTATATAGTATGGTTATGAGTGATTGTGAGTAGAGGGGAGAGAAAATGTTACAGGGAAAAGTTAAATTTGAGGTTCCACTGTTCATACTGTATAATTTTTTAATATTTTTTAAAAATAGTTGTGAGTGGAGGAAAGAAAAAATATAATGATAAAGGTATAAAAAAGTATTATTTAATTAAACATGAGAGAGAAAAAACAGTGATTTTTAGTGTAATTATATGATATATATTGATATAGGGTTGGAAATGAGTTGGGAGTCATCATGTGAGTACCCCGGGTCGGGTCGGGTCGGGTCGGGTCAAATAAAATAAAAGGCAGTCTTGATTCACACAAAACACAAGAGTATGAGAACGAGTCTCATCATCGTATGTGTGTGAGAGACTGAGTGTGTGACGTCATCACGATGCCTCTTCTTTCTCGTTCTCTTTATCTCCCATAAATCCTTTCTTCATTAATCTCTCTCATTCACCGACGTCGTTTCGAACCTTTAATAATAATAACTTCACTCTCCATGGCAGCCGTCGGTGCTGGCTGACGTGTCACATCGATCGATCAATTCTCATCAAATCAATCAGCTTGTGTTAAATTAGGGTTTTAATTTATAATCTGATGGAGCCGCATGTAGCGAATAAGTTTCGATTAGGGAAAAAGATCGGCAGTGGCTCATTTGGAGAGATCTATCTTGGTTCGTTTAGTTTAATTAATATTATTATTAATTGATAATTGATGATGAATTTGGTTACTTTTGCAGGTACTAATATTCAGACCAATGAAGAAGTTGCAATCAAGTTTGTGAGTATATATATATATATATATATATATATATATAAAGATTAGTAATTTGATTACTTAATTATTGTTTTATAATTGGTGATTTAATGTGTTTGATTAATTGCTGTTATTGGGTTATACGCATAGGGTTTTTTCTAGGGGTGTAAACGAGACGAACCGTGCTCGAGCTCGTCTCGTTTTGACCTAACGAAGGTTGAGCTCAAGCTCTGCTTGTTTCGAGCTCTTTTTATAAAGCTCAAGCTCGGCTCTGAGTTGTTTTGGCAAACTCGGGTTCGGCTCATGCTTGGCTCGGGTCAACTTTCTGTATTGTTTGTTAAATAATTTATATATCTTTTTAATTATTTTTTTTATATTTTGAGTAAACCTTAAACGAGCCAAATCTCAGCTCGAGCTCGACTGGGTAACATAAAACGAATAAATAGAATTCTAAAAGAGGTCAAACTTGAAAACACACAAGGCTCGTGAAGCTTCAATGAGCCTAGACGAACTTCCCGTGCATGGCTTGAGCTCGGGATCGATAGCTAAATGAGCTTCATTTGAGACTTGACGAGCCTAAATGAGCTTCCCTTACAAGGCTTGAGCTCGGGCCCGATAACTAGACAAGTTGTATTTGAGGTTCAGGCTCGGTTTGAGCTCTAAAAAGCTTGGCTCGTTTCGAGCTTTTTATTGATTCGAGCTCGAGTAGCTCGCAAGCGGCTCAGCTCATTTGCACCCCTAGTTGTTTCACCAAAGGCCTAAAGCTTTACAATTAGTGGGTGTTTTGAGTGTTTGGGTCAAAATATTTAACCATGAATAAGAAATTATTAATTATAGTGTAGTTATAAATTGCAGAATAATCATAGCTGGAAATGCAGATTCTTATATGGATGTGTATAACCATTGTGAATTTGTGATGTATAATTAAACACAAATTAGGCTAATATCAATGTAATAGAAAAGTTTTAGATTTTCAGGATGTGTAATAGTTATGCATGGTTAAACAGTTTGTTTGTTGGGAGTCACCAGGCTTGGTGGAAAACTTGATAGAACATGATAAGTGGGATTATTATTATCATTATTTGTTGACGTTTGCTATGAAATCTGCGAAACTTGGAAAGTTGCAGCGAATAGATTGTGTGAGGTATTAGCACGTATGCATGGAAATATTCTAAAACGCATTTATGGACTTTGCGTATTTGAAAATGTCGCAGCCTACTGTTTTGCTGGTGCAATTAAGTTAAAATTTTAATCAAATAATTGATATTTTTATTGGCAAAAAAGACGATATATGCATACTAGATATATCTTCATACATGTATTTTTTTGTGTTATATTGATATTTTTATATATCTTGTCAATATATGCAATGTAATAAGCATAGAAATGTTTCAGGATGTATTAACAATTATCAAGCAGTTTAATTATAAAATAATAGAAAAGCTTCACAATGTGTAAACAGTTATGCATGATTGAACAGTTTGTTTGATGGGATTCATCGGGCTTGATGAAAAACTTGGTAGAACTATAGAACGTGATAATTAGTTTTATTATTATTTGTAAATGTTTTCCAAGAATAACGAAATCCGTGAAATTTGGAAGGTTGTCGCCAATGGGTTGTGCAAGGTATAGCATGTATGCATTGAAGTTATTCTGAAACCTGTGTATGGACTTTGCGTATTTATAAATGTAGAGTAGAATAAAGTTCATGTGTTATATTACATATTGATATATTGGAAATAAAGACTATGTGTACATACATGTTATTTTGTGTACGTATATGGATATGTTTATATACCTCTTTAATATTCGCAATGAAGTTATTGGTTATTAGTGTTCGCATAACACTATTAACCTCGCGTGCATATTTGAGTTGGAACATTATACCAGATTTGTGCTTGTTCTTTACTAATTATGTTAATTGGTTTGTTAGTCTCACGTGCATACTGATTTTGTTGCCATTTAAAGTTAGTACAAGATCGTTAGTAATCTTTAATTTATGGACTTCCATTATTACAATTTTATTAAGGGGAGTGATTTTCTTTAACTTAATTGTTTTATTCTTTTTTTTTTCAGGAAAGCGCCAAAACAAAGCATCCACAATTGCAATATGAATCAAGATTGTACAAGATACTACAAGGAGGAAGTATGTTATGATAATATAGATGTGTTAATTTTGCCTCATTTACTAATAAACGGGCCAGTTTGGGTTGTGGTTTATTTCTAACGGCTCAAATGACAAAATTTAGCAAAAAGAGAACGAGTCAAATGGGTTAAAGTCACCCAACATGTATAATAATGCTCAAGTCTCTTACCGTTACTTTTTGAAAAAAAAATCTTATTTTAATAAATGGGTCAAGTTTTAACCGTTACTGAGCCTGCTCTACCACCCATTTTACCACCATCTTGATAATGTTTCGGTTATACTTAGTTACTTACTGCTATTTGGGTTGCCAATTTGCCAGCTGGAATCCCGAATGTGAGATGGTACGGAGTCGAAGGAGATTACAATGTTCTGGTGATGGATTTATTGGGCCCGAGTCTCGAGGATTTGTTTAATTTCTGTAGTAGGAAGCTGTCTTTGAAGACTGTTCTTATGCTTGCTGATCAAATGGTACACCTTGTAATATATTGATTATTTTATTATTTCATATTTACTTTGTTATTAACTTGATCATACTTGCTGCAGATAAATCGTGTTGAGTTTATTCACATTAAATCATTTCTGCACCGGGATATTAAACCAGATAACTTCCTGATGGGTTTAGGCAGGCGTGCTAATCAGGTTTCGCTTTATAATTTATTAATGTATCTACTGTATTATATATATTTGCATATTTCGCTCTAATATTTATTGCTTTTTTATATATATCTACACATTACAGGTGTATGCTATTGATTTTGGGCTAGCCAAGAAATATAGGGACTCTACTACTCATCAACACATTCCTTATAGGTAAGCGGGTTTTAAAAAAAAAATTAGATTATGATTTAATGGTATAGTTTTTTTTTTGTTATTTTATATAATACAAAAATTGTTTATAAGAAAGTTTATGAAAAGGTGTTGACTGGCCAACCCAACTTGGCCCTTATTAGATGGTACTCAACCTAGTACCTACCCATTTTGTTATATATTATGTGGAGATGAGATGTTTTTCACTTTTTTTGAAATACAAAATTTATTAAATTGCTTTATTTAAAAATCTAGATTAATATATTTCTTGTAATCATATATGGTTTGCCACTTTGCCTACTACATTACTTATTTAAAAGAAATTATTTAAGACAAAAAGTGTTTGTGGGTTGATCCGTTTCAACACGCAGATAAAATTTACGTATTTTTACCATTTTGCCACCAATGGAGTCATTATGTCATTGCCTTTATTTTTCCAAGCATAAGATATCATGCTCTTTTTTATGTGAAATATACAGAGAGAACAAGAATTTGACAGGGACAGCAAGGTATGCTAGCATGAATACTCACCTTGGAATCGGTAAGCATCAAATTATTCAAAACCATATTAAACAACATTATATCATTCTAACATTTTAATGCCTCTATTAATCAGAACAAAGCCGAAGAGATGATTTGGAATCACTTGGTTACGTTCTCATGTACTTCTTAAGAGGAAGGTAAACATATTTAACCCCAATTTAGTACCTTTTTGTGTTTAGTTATGGATGCATGATTATAATATTATTGACTGTGACTACATATTTTGTACTTTGTAGCCTTCCATGGCAAGGACTAAAAGCGGGAAACAAGAAACAGAAATATGAAAGAATCAGTGAAAAGAAGGTTTCCACCTCTATTGAGGTAAATAATCTTATTTTTCCGTTTCATGATGTTTTCGGCTGCCAATTGCTTTATGTTACATGAATTTTACTAAGTTTCTTTCTTCTTTTTTTCTGCAGTCGTTGTGTCGGGGATACCCTTCAGAATTTGCATCCTATTTCCATTATTGTCGTTCGTTAAGGTTTGATGATAAACCGGATTATGCTTATTTGAAGAGGATCTTTCGTGATCTTTTCATTCGAGAAGGTCAGTTGCTCCACTTAACTTATTATTTTGTTTTACTTTGTGTTTCGTAGTTAAAATATCTGAATTACTCTTGATATTTGGATAAACAGATTCTGTTTCTGATTTATCTATTTATTAGGATTATATACCATTTTTGGATAATAAGTAGTTCTATACCAGCTGCAACAAAACTGTTTTGCTAGTGATAACATAGATATCTACCTTATCTTTTTAACATAAATATAGAAGTTTCCACTCTTATTTCATTTCCATTTTTATAAAAGATGTTATTTTGGTCCTTTTATTTATTAAATCCTTCAATTATCAAAATATATCCAACATCTGATTTGTTTCTGATTATTTGATATCATATAATTAATCACTTTCACAATGCACCTGAATTTTTTTTAAAAAACACGTGGGGCAAAGTGAAAGTTACCAATAATTTTTAACGGTTATTTATGGGGAAGGTAAATTTCTTCAAAAGATTTTGTTGCCTTTATTTTGGGGGAACTAATGTTGCGTTTATCGAGCCGGGGGTCTCACTGGAAACAGCCTCTCTATTCCTACGGGGTAGAGGTAAGGTTTTCCACATCTTACACCCCTCAGACCCTACCATAGCTTTGCTATTGGCGGGATTACTGAGTACGATGATGATGAAGAAGATGATGATGATGATGATAATGTTGCATTTAATTTGTGACAAACTGGGTATATGGTATTTTTACAATTAATATTTGTTCGAATTGTTTTTTCAGGTTTTCAGTTTGATTATGTCTTTGATTGGACTATTTTGAAGTATCAGCAATCACAACTTGTGAATCCTCCGCCCCATGCTCTTGTAAGTTTGTTGCTCATGTGTCGAGGAAGTCCGTTATTATTATTATTATTATTATTATTATTATTATTATTATTATTTTGAATAGCCATTATTGTTGAATAACTGTGTTCTTGTCACTTGTCAGGCTACTGGTGCTGGAACTAGTTCTGGTATGCCTCCTGTGGCTGCCAAACCGAATAGACCATCAGGTGAGTTGCACTGGTCTTAAGTCTAGGTTAAATAATTGTTTCCAAAGCTTCTGATCGGGTCAGTTGTGATCAAACACTCGAGCGTTTACTACCTCCTTAAATGATTATTATAAAAGCTAAATCTATATTTCAAATGTCAAGTTAATTACAATTTTGCCCCGATAGTATACCAAAAGCTACGGATTTGGTCCCTTAGCTTTGCTAGTTACACTAGTAGTCCCTATTTTTAGTATTTGGTTACCCTTTTGCCCCCCGTGGTCTGTGAAATGACGAAAATACCCTTATCATGATTATTTGTTGAAATCAGAGCCCAAAAATGTTGGTATCCTGCAGGTGCTGAAGAAGGTAGGCCACTCGGTTGGTCCCCTACAAATCCCTCTCGGTCTAGAAACATCGGGATGCCTGTTAATTCCGGGAATTTATCCAAACAGAAAAATCCAGCTGGCACTGATCCATCCTTGAGTCGAGAGGTATGCAGTTTTCGAGTAATGATATTTTAATAAACATATCATCCATTTAACCATTATCAAACAAATACATACAAACGCTATGCAGTTATCGAATAATAATATCCTGCAATCAAGTGGATCTTCAAGGAGGCTCGGTGTGTCTAGTAGCCGTGAAACCGAGCCATCATTCGGGCGGGTCACAGATGCAAGCGCTGGTGCCCTTCGCAGGGCCGGAAACACTGGTCAAAGGAGCTCACTGGTTGTATCTTCAGACCAGAAACGGTCAAGTAACATAAAGATCTTCGAGTCAACTCTCAAGGGTATCGAGGGTCTGCGGTTTGAATCATAATGGGAAAGGGTTTGGATGTAAATTTGTTTTTTAAAATTGAAGGTTTCAGTTGATGCAATAACAATCATGAATGTTAAAAGATTATATGATATGTTGTGGATATTAACTTTGTATGGTTTTGTTGTGTTACTTATCATCCTTTTTTCTCCCATATTTTATTTTATTTTGTTTGGATTGATTATAAAAGCCTAGGTTTAAAATAATTTCATAGAAAAAAAACACAACTTAAAGTTTTCTTGATTTTCTTTTACATATGTAAATGTATAAAATTGACAGAATTGTATAAGTATTTGTAGAATTGCTTTAACTCTAAATTCAATAAATTCTGTGGCGCACCCAAAAAATTATTTTAGGGGTAGGTGTCAAAATTTTATAGGGTCGGTTGAGATTTTAACACTTATATAATACTAGTTTTTTAACAGAGGACGGCCGACCCGTGTATTAGTGGTGGGTCTTGCAATGAGTGATACATAATGTTATAATATGGTTATTTAACCGCACAATCCATTTTTTCTCTTCTATTTATAGTTTTCGTAATTTTATACTTGAGATTGGTTTTATATTGACCCGTCCAACATAGTCCAACCTAGACACATGTTTACTGAACAAGATAGACATGTTGAATTGTCAACCCTTACCCAATTTTTTGTCAAACTATATCGTGTTTCTTTTCTGTATGTATAAAAGTGAAAATTATACATTAAATTCTGATTCGATTAACCACGATTAATATCAATTAATCCCGATTATTCTCTAGTCCCTACCCACCGACCCCTTATAAGTCGTCAAAACCATGTAAAATGGTATAGTTAAAGATAAGCTATACCCGATAAACGTCTTCTCATGAAGTTAACTAAACTCGTCACGGCATATTTCAACTAAAAGTGTAAAACGAGGAAACTGATTATATATTGCTATGACATCCAATTTCAGGTTTCAAATATTATAATAATGCATCTTTTTTCATCATAAAACATAACAAATCATTGCAAAAAACAAGAAAAAGAAACCATGCATTATCATACAAGATCACAATGTTCGAGTCTTTCTTTCGAAGCATTAAGAAAGAGATCGACGAATTCACCTATAGCCATATAGAAGTTGTTTGACCCACCCGAAACTCTTCTTGAAAGACCCCTTCATTTTACTCTCCATAGAGTAAACTTTATAGCCCGCAACCCTCTTCTTCCTTTGCGACTCCCTATATTTTGAGCTCGGTTTCTCCAAGTCTCGGCCCCATGTCGTGTAACTCCTCAAATTCTTCATGTTGCTAGGAAACACTTCATCACTATCAGCTAACCCATCAACCCGACACGACTGAGATCTGTATTTCTCCATAGTTGCCAATATAACAAAGCAATCACTTCAAAGATGTGTTATATTGTGACAATGGAAAGTTTAAAGATATATAATAGTTCACAAACTATAAACTGAGGTTTTAAAGTCAAATTGGGTGGATTATAATGAGGTGGCAATTGTATTTTAAATTCAAAAGTTGCATGCCAACTTGGTAGTGTTAATTGGTAAATGCCAAAGTTTTTGGAACCTCATTTTGGCTTGTTTCATTATAATATTACTATCATATATGAATCAAATTCTTTAAATTGGCCTAGGGATAGGGATGACAGTACGTCGAGTTTAGGTATTCTTAAATCCATATCTGATTATGAAAGCCCATCTCAAATCCGTCATGTTTTAATCGGGTAATTATTCGTCGGGTTTCGGGTTTTCCCACCGGATTTCCTATTGGTTTTGTTGAAGTACCCGTCGGGTATACCCGGCCCAAAACCCTTCGGGTTTCTATCGAGCTTTGACAAAATATAAGCAGTTTATTACAAACAATGATTATCATAAAAATAAAATATCTCAAATAATTGTTATAAACAATTTTCGACAAATAATATATTTTAAGTATTTAGATCATACTACATATATAATATATAAAAAGTTATGTCGGGTACATCGGGTATATAATCAGGTAAATTGGTCAATGTTATCGAGTGATTAGGTCAGGTGATCGGGTATATTACAACTCCCAAACCCGTCCCAAACCTACAAAAATTTTCAAAACTAATCACAGACCCTAATGGGTCAGGTATTACTTGTCCTAATTATATCGGGTTTCAGGTTTTCCCATCAGATTCGGATTTCAATGTCATCCCTAAATGGGCCCTTTTCATTAAACTATTACTGCATTATATAAATTTAACCATTTAAATTGGCATATTTCGTTGGATAGGTGATGATGTTGTATTTAAATACAATATTTAATAAAGATGTTTGATTAAAATACTCCTCATGTAAAACTTAATTAGCTTGTGTTGTTTTATATTCCATACCTTTCTGTATGCATATTTACATAAAGACAAATCCAGCTTGAAAGTATTGATAGGATTAATACCATATGCATTCTTAATAATTAATTTTATAATTTAATTAGTTGAAGATCCTTGAAAATTACAGTCTTAAAATAAATGTTGGTTGAGCTGGATTTGAGTTTTAAGTTTTAGCATTAACTTGAGCTCTAGTTTTGTATATTCTTCATTACAAACAATTCACAGTCCCAAACGGACGAACATAACTATATAGATGAAAGAACATAATTGAGCTAAAGCTACTTAAAAGTAATGTGAAGAACAAAGTGTTGACCTGTTGGGCCTAAAAAAATTATTAATATTAGACTAAGTTGTAATGGGCCAAAAAACTCTAAAATGAATATAAAAAAATGAATATGGTAACGAAGGTAAACTAACATATATAAACAAACAAACAAACGTATACTATAGAATATAAATGAATGTAACTGGACGAACATAAACAAATTTAAATGACCGAACGCTCACGAACATAAATGAACGAATGAGAAATAAATGAACATAAACAAACTGTTCACTGAGCTTTTGGTTTCGTCTACTGGCTAAATTCCAAGTGATACGTCTCTGCATATATTGGCTCTTCGAAAAGTTCCTCAATGCAATAATTCATGCACTAAAGATTATATTAGTCATTATGAGGTCTGAACGGTTCTCACTAGCGATTAGAATTTGGGCCGGTCAAATGGGTCAGGTAATGGGTCAAAACAGATAATTTTAGGACACTTGTGTTCCAACTAAAATATTTTTTGAAAGTTCTCTGAATATTATGTCTGTGGAATATGATTTAGGAAAACTATATTATTTCAATAGTTATTATTTTTCAAGATAAACTTTTTTTTTACCTTTCGTTAGATAAAGCACACTAAAATTAACCCATTTAAGTAGGCTTGTAAATAAACTGAACGGGCATTGTCGTGTTCGTTTGTTTAACTCCAACCAAAAAAATGACCGAACATGAACAGTAAAACGAATGGAGTTTCTTGTTTGTGTTGGTTCGTTAAGAAAATGAACGTGTTCGTGCTCATTTAAATTCGTTCATTAATTAATAATATAAACAAACGGTTCACGAATGTAAACGAACATAACTGGACATAGATGAACAAACACAAGCATAACCGAGTGAACACTAACGAAAAGTAAACATGAGCATCAATATATTGGACCAAAAATTGATAAAACTAGACGAAATGTAACTGGTGATATTTTAAATTGATAAAACTAAATTAAATTATAATGGGCCTACAATTTTCTAATGAATATGTAAATTAACATTCGCGAACATAAATGAGCGAATGAGACACACATTGATGTTCGTTCGCTTAACTAAATGACAAAAAAATTTTTGTTCATATTCCTTTGTTCACTAAATAAACGAGCTTTCTGCCAAATGGTTTAGTGAACGTTCCGTTCCATTGCAAGCCTATTCAAAAGTAAACGAGTCATGATCCTTTTAAGCATATGATTCAGAAATGTATATTCTATTTTCGTGGGGTTTACATTCAGTGTTTCAAATCCCGAGGGGGGGGGTGTTGGGTGTTGAAGGGGTCATTCGGTATCAAGCAGTTTTGTGCCGTCATAAATCCACCCCAGGCTGGCATTCTAGCAGTTGGGACTGGTCTAAACGGGCCGGGCTAGGTAAGGGACAAATGGGTAATTTAAGTATGATGCTTAGCATTAATCTAATTTTGAACAAAACACAGTTTGTATGACTTTAGACCTGTTTGACCAGTCTCCAGTTAAAGATAACTTTTTTAGATAAACATAGCCCGAATTAATCGAGTATTAAAGCAAGCACGCTAAATAGTTTGTCTGATTAAAAATTTAAAAAAGAAATATAAATGATCACAAAGCAAGAAATATTTGTTACAAAATAAGTAAAAAGGGAGAACGTCTAGAAAACATGAGCTCGGTTTTGGTCGTGTGTAGAGTTAAAATATATGATCCAATATCTAACGCCCGTTACTTGTAATCTAGCCTGTTTGTATAAGCTGATCTTAGCCTGTTTGTATAACTTTACTGTAAGTTGATTAATGTGATAGCAATGTATTGCGCTGGAAGTTAGACGGAACGTATGATGTGACAAGTCTGTGATAGCAAAAGACCAAAAGTTATGCAAGCCTGCATAAGGTGTTATATGGGATCTTGTTATCGTATACAAATCCATATAACCTAACTAAAAATTGGCTTATGTGACAATAGTGTATCGTGCTAAAAGTTACACGACACCTATGATGTGACATGTTAACAAAATATATACGGGTCACACAATCTCATCTACGGGCCATTACAAGCTCTTATACGTAAAACTTTACTAAAAATTGACTTATGTGACAGTGGTGTATTGTCAAGCATTATATGACAGGTCCATGGTTTGCAAAAGTTATATAAATCTTATACAACTTATATAATGTGACAGTTGCTAATGTATATTGGGGTATAGCATCGTACGTCTAATTATAAAGGTATATCACATCCTAACCATTGTTTACGGAAACATGGCATGTCAAACCGAACCAAGATGCTTTGTTGGTTCTTATATCAATAAACATGAGGTGCTAGTTTTTTTTTAACGGCCAACAGAGAGTTGCATAGGTACTCCGTACATGATGACCAAATGGCAAAAAGCCACTGCTAACTGGCCCAACTCAGCTGCACGAAACTCTTAAGCGCCTCAAAGTTATCTCCAGTACCTCAAATAAATAAAGTTAAACCAAAAGATACAATATATAACATGGCTCTCACTTTAAACTTGGCCCAGTCTTTAGTTAAGTAGTCACTTACATGGACCATAAACATACATATGAGTTCTATATACAAAAAATAAATAAATAAATATATATATATATATATATATATGTAGATCAGACCCTGAATCTTCAATGTTCAATATAAGATATATAGAAACATTCAATACAATATACATGACCAAATTTTAGCAAAGAACTGTGATAACCATATAAACACCGGTACCACTTAACTATAATACGTGAAGTGGTTATATACCCGACTCTGTTTCTAACTATCTTTAATTCTACATATGCCCCACTCTGTTTCTATCTTTATTTAACCAAAAAGAGACGTGGTCTACAGTCCGCACCAAACCAACCAATCATATATGTTTTCGTTTAGTAAGACCACGAGCTTGTTAAAGAATGATTTAGTTAAAGCCCATTACCTACGTGACAAGGCGCTATGCACATTTTAGTTAAGCCATAACACATAGCCTTAGATAAGTTATTGCTTTCTACGTGTATTCCTGATGAAGCATGCGTTTTAATGTACAAAAATGATGCAAAACAATCCTGATGACATTGACGCTTACATGGCGAGTGAAATGTCTACAAAAAACTGCTAATAAACCTCACAATTGCCAACCAAAATCTTAAGACTTTAAATTGAAAAAAATTAAAACCGTATAATATAGCATAGTGTTCGACAGATATAATGAAGTTAAAACAAAAGATACAACTATATAACATGGTTCTCACTTAGGATCATAACTTCATGCATACAAGTTCTTTACACCAAAAAAGAAAAACAAAATCTGAAGATCAGACCCAGAATCTTCATCTTCAATGTTCAATATAAGATATATAGAAACATTGAATACAATATAAATAACCAAATGTTAGCAGAAAACTGCGGTAACCATATAAACACTAGTACCTTTTATAATACATAAAGCTGTTATATACCCGACTCTGTTATTAACTATCTTCATTTCTACATATAACCCACTCTGTTTCTAACTATCTTTATTTCTACCAAGCACTGTGGAGATGTAAGGCTGCGTGTTATGGTTTAACTAGAGAGAATTACAACACGCCAACGCCCACGTAGGCATTAGCTAACACATACTTTAACAAGCGCGTTAAGGTTTAGCACGATAATAAAGAAAACCAAAAAACCATAAAGTTGTGATTGGTTGTTAGTGGAGGTGGACCCCACCATTAAAGCACTTTGGGCGCCAACACAAACGGAAAGAAATGAAGAAGCGTGGTAGCGCCTCTTTCTTTTGCACGACACAGTGTTCAGCTGCTAAACTTGGTGATTTGGCACTAAAACGCCCAGGCACTAGACTACAAGTCTACAACAAGACGCCTAAGTGGATTACAAGGTTAACATACTTCAGCACGGAACGCGACTAATAAGATAACACTGGCCAAAATATCAGATTAACAGATGAGTCTTCAAACAGCAAACCCCTAAACTATGCCAAAAGTGCAAATACAGACAACCCTAACAGGCTATAAGAGTAGCATTATGCCATAACATATGATCCCAATTAGGGGTGCAAACGAGCCAAGCCGAGCCCGAGCTCAACTAGGCTCGAGCTCGGCTCGTTTAACTGTTTAACATACACAGAGCTCGAGCTTGGCTCGGCTCGTTTACTATTTATCAATTATTTTTATATATTTTTTTCTATTATAATTGTATGTATAAAATAATATATATTATTTAGTTATGTTTATTTATTTTTTCTTAACATTATATAAATTAATTAATAATTATTAAATATATAGTGTAAAAAATTATATAAATTGCAGGCTCGTTTGGGCTCGCGAGCCGGCTCAAGCTCGATAAGCAAAGCTCGGGCTCGTTTGTTAAATAAGCTTACTTTTAGGCTCGAGCTTGGGCTCGATTAAGCTCAGCTTGATCGAGCTTTTTAACGAGCCAATCTCGAGTAGCTCAGCTCGCTTGCCCCCCTAATCCCAATCCCCTTAAACATCAATTTAGAATTACGCAAAACACAAACCTTTTATGCAGACTAACATGAACAAATAAAGATCAAGCAAATAAGCTACATTAAACCGTAATACAATGTTCACATCAACGACGACATGAATTTATTCATATCACCAAACCCTTAACATTGACCAAAATTATGCAACTTTTGCGTTACCACAAAATATTCTTCAAATCATCAAATTCAATATCATAAACTTAAACCACTCCTACAAACAATTCAATTATCATCTTTCCCAAATATAAATCAAAACTTCACCTCATCTCATCCCGCTCGCACACCGACACCTCAAATCGGTACATACCTCTTCAACACCTGCTTCCCCGCGACTGCAACCCCCACCGCAATCCCCCCAATCGCCCCCGCCACTGCCGCAGACCTCGGCCCCGCCGCCGCCTTATAAAGCGCCCCCGTCCCCAACCCGGCCACCACACTATTGATAATATCATCCGTATCCCTCACCGCCACCATTCCGCTCTCCATACCTGCATACAATAACCCGATAATCCCCGCGTGGTTACCGTACTTACCCCCGACCTTCCCCGACGAGTTCAACAACCGGTTCACTTTGATCTTGACCGAGTCAGCCGGTTCGAAGGCCTTGACGCCTTCCTTCAAACCTTTACCTGCACCGATAATTGAACCGCCGAGGTAGCCGATGCCGGTGTAGTACGTCAGATTCTCGCCCCATGAGCGGCGTTGAGCGATGGATTCTTCTTGGAAGAGGTACTCCGGTGCCGTTGGGAGTTTGTATAGGGTTTGTGAGGGGATGTTGAGGTCTTTGTATGGGTTGTAGAGGCGGCGGCTGTGGGTGTCGTCGTCGGATTGGTTAGGGTTTGGAGATCTGGGGGTGTAAGACATGGTGGTGGTGGTGTTGATTGATTGATTGGGTGATTTGGGGATTAGGGTTTGATGTTGAAATTAGGGTTTTGGGATTGAATCTGGTGAAAAGTAAAAGGAGGAAGAAGAGACGAGAGGCTTTCGGGTCACGCGAGAAGGTTCAGTGGTTTGGCTTGTGGTTAGGCGGTAGACCGGTTTTTATTATTATTAGTATTTATGTCAATGCTTGCTTTAGAATATTCTATGAACTATATTCCAATTTTGCCCTTGTTCTTTTTACATTTTGGGAAAATTCCAATTTTGCCCTTATTTTTTTAAGATGAGTTAAGTGTTATTTTTATACTTAGGGGGTGTTTGGTACAGAGAATGGAATTGTAGAGAAATGGAATAGAGAAATGGAATTGCAGAGAAAGGGAATTGGTCTGGAGAATGAGAATTGACTGTTCTGTTTGGTAGTACAGAGATTTCAGTAGAGAAATATAGCTGAGAATCATTTCTCTTGTTTGGTACATAGAAAATAAACAGAGAATTATATCAACTTTATCATTAGCACAAGTATTTTTTTCATAACAAATATTTATTAAAAAATAAAAAACATATAAAAAGATGCATAAATTCCAACCAAAATATGTATTGATCAAACCAATTCACATACAAAACATAGTTTTTAAGAAAAAAACATCAACCATAGTTAAAACCAATTCACATACAAAACATAATTTTCTCTTCTATTGTCAACGCAAGAAAAGAACGTCCTAGATCCACATCTTTACCAAACTCACCCTCTCCTTTCTTCTTTTTCTTCTCGACCTTCTTTCCAAAGTACTTGTCATCAAACTTTTCCACATTTATCCCTGAAATATCAACCTTTGTTGATGTGGCGATAACGTATAATTGGTTCACTCGCCTCAAAGGAACACCATTGATCTTAAAAGGGCCTGAAATGAAGAATGTATATCAATGATTGCAAAATAATGAAGGAAAACAAATAAAAATAAACACATAGAAAATAAAGTGTCACAATTATTGAAATAATCAACAAAATGCAATGAAACTGTAAAAAGATACTAATTCTCAGATTTGACATGTACTTTTGTTATAATGAATAAGCATTTGAGTGCATCTTGAAGCCTACTAACAATAAATAAACCCAAACAAGACTTGAACACTGTCCTTTAAAACCTTTAAACCACTTATCAAAACAAGCCAATTGTTTCATTGGTAAGTTTGTCACGCGCCTTGTAAACCACACCATACGTTCCTTCACCAATCTTCTCAACCTTCTCATACTACAGTTTTATAAACATATTAAAATCTACTGAAGCAACACATCTGATATATCTTACATAAAAAGTTGGAATGCATTATCATACCTGGTCCATCAAAAGTTACCTGATATGAACTCAACTGTATCTACATCCAAACAGCAGAAATTAATAACACAATATGAGAAACTTTAATATTACTAAAATGACATGAAATCAAGAGCTTTAATCAAACAAACAGATGTGAATACATCCATGATCCAACTAAACAACATCTAGCAGACGAATACTTAATCATGTCAAGAAACACACTAAATCAAATTATCAGATAACAATACCATTTGTGCATTTCAGTGAAAATGATAACAAACATTGCCAATTCAGAACCTGCATGACTACAAGTGATGATTGACTTTCTTGAAGTGTACTTTCATTTATCTAGATTGTAGATGCTAAAGTTTCGCACATTTCGCGATCTTATCGTCGTGAGAAACATCACCGTTTCTACTGATTTCGATCAGAGATTCAGTCCAAATTGACTCTTAGACTCTAGACACGAAGATTGCATTATTTGGGAGAAATGTCAATGATATCTACGAAACTGTTTAGAGGCTAGTAAAACACTGTTTGATTTAATTGAAATGCACAAATGTCATTTTTGTTTCATTTTGTGTCTTTATTATATATTATTTTTGGCTTTAACAACAATGGCATTTGTGCATTTCAATTATATCAAACAGTTTTTTACTAGCCTCCAATGTCCAAACAGTTCCATACATATCATTGGCATTAATCTTTGATTGAAATCGGTAAAAAACGTAATGTTTCACAATTCGTGATCTTATCGTCGTGTGAAACATCACTGTTTTTACTGATTTCAGTCAATGACTAATGCGTATGATATGTATTGAACTGTTTGGAGGCTAGTAAAGCACTGTTTGATTTAAATTAAAAAATCACAAATATCATTGTTGTAAGAGTCAATAATAAATCATATATAAGAAATACACTAAATTAAACAGCAATGACATTTGTGCATAGGGCTGTAAACGACCGAACCGAACCGGACGAGACATTGTCCATGTTCGTCCGTTAAGCTTTTGTTGGACAAACGGGCGGTTCACGAACACTCCACCAAACAAAAATTCTTGTCTGTGTCCGTCCATTAAGGAATTGAGTTTGTTCGTGTCCATTTGTGTCCGTTCGTTAATATTGTAAACGGACGCTAACGGACAAACAAACACTAATGGACCCTAATGGACACTAATGGACAAACGAACACATAAACATTAATGGACAGTAATGGACAAACGAACACTAACAGACACTAATGAACATTAATGGGCAGTAATGGACAAACAAACACTAACACACACTAATGAACATTAATAAACAAACATACATAAACGACTCTAATGAACAAACGAACATAAACGATTACATATTAACTTCAAAAAGTATAATCATTAACGAACGTTCACGAACACTATTGAACGAACGCGGCCTCGGTCCATGTTGATCCGTTAAGCTTACCGAACGAAAGTTTTTTGTTCATCTCCGGTTCATTTATTAAACAGACGGACATAAACGAACTTCTTTCTGGTTCGTTTATAGCTTATTCTGCATTTCAATTAAATCAAACAGTGTTTACTATCCGCTAAACATTTCAATGCATATGATATTCACATTTCCCCCAAATAACACAATCTTCATACCTAAACTCAATTTAACCTAGATATATGAATCTCCAATCAAACTCAGTGAAATCAGCCACGTTTTTCACAACAACGATATTGCAAAATGTGCAAAAGGCGCAAAAGTTAAGCATCTATAATCAACATCAGTCAAACTACACGTCAATTAAGTCAACAAGCACATGTAATGGCGTACCTTCTGAATCGGTAACGTTTAATATGATATTCAAAGCAAAATGCGTACTAATCAACAAATTCAAAGTTATAATAATCTATAGAAACTGCTCGAAAACTGGATTAGATGAATTTGAGAGTTGAGAGTTGAGAGTTGAAAGCATACCTGCTGCGATGAAGCTTTTGTGTGGAAGAAGAAGACGAATACGAAGACGAGAGTCCTCTGGTGCTAGGTTTTGGGGGAAGACAAGTTGGTTGAAGATACTATACAGATTATGGATAGTTTGAATCCGTTGAAGATAAAGCAATTGTTACCAGTGGTTTTGTTGGTCCGGTGAAACGCGGCAAGCTCAGATGGCAGGGAGAGGCGTGAGGCTGAGAAATGAAACCCAGAAATCCAATTCTCCGCTTTTTGTAGAGAAACAAAATCAGAGAAATTGAAATGGTTTATTTCCATTTCTCGCCTCTTTCTTTCATAAAAAAACAAGAGAATTCTTTCCAATTCCATTTCTCACCCCTCAATTCCCTCTACCAAACACCCCCCTTATGGTTGGTTCAATTACTCAACTTTATTACTGTATTTGAATTTACTGTAAATGACTACTTCAGTTTTCTAAAACTTGCAATTTTAGTATTTTTCTCTTAACTTTGTCTATTTTTCTCAGTTAAGTTAAGAGCACTTTGGTAATTACAAAATTACCAAAATTCAGCTCATCAATCTTACCTAATTGAGATATGTGTTGATTCGGTAGGTTTATAAGTAGTGTTGGATATGAATTTTCGTCCGTATAAGTGGTGGAAATATATGAAAAGTTGAAGATTAAGAGTGTGTAAGTAAAGAATAACTTGTCTTTGATATCCATGGGATGATGAAGGAGTGAGTTAGATTCCGTTGGTGGAAACCATTGATGCCATGGTTTACTGTGATTGAATATGAAGATTATTATTATTGGGTTTTTGAGTGAACCAAGGGATTCAGAGCTAAATCATACTCTTCAGTGGATGATTTAGAAAAATAAAGAAAATAACGAAATTACCAAAGTACCTTTGAAGGACAAAAATAAGTGGGGTTAGAGAAAAGCAATAAAATTGTAAGTTTTAGAAAACTGAAGTAGCCATTTGCAATAAATTCAAAAATGATACTAAAATTGCGTAATTGAAAAAATCACGGGTATGAAAATAACACTTAACTCTTTAAAGATTAACAAACATGTTAAACACTTCGTGACTAGCAAGAAACTAGGAAACTACACTTGAGGAAAAAGAAACATAAATAAAAGTTAACATGGGATGTTTTAACCACTCAACCCAAATGATACTACATTACTATATTAGCGTACTAAACATGCAAATCAGCTATTGTAATTATATATACAAATAGACTAAATGGTGTTGCACGAAAGCAAGGATCTTTCAGAAACGGATTTCTATTCGAAGAGTGCATAACCGCATGGATAAGCTCACACTAACCCGACAATTTAGGATCCAATTCGATATTTAGAGGTATCGGGAAGGAATTGAAATTGAATAATATCGATTCAAACAAGAGAAAAGGTTCTCAATTGATTCAAACACTATACCTTTGGGATAGAGGAAGAGGGGAAAAAAACAAATATTTCACCTAGTGCTTTTAATCAATCTGATTTATTTCGTACCCTTCGCTCAATGAGAAAATGAGTCCAGTTCTAAGGGATCAAACCTATGGGACGTAAAATAATATAAAAAAAGAGAGGGAAAAATATTCATCTTACTAATATATTAAAGCAAAACCATGTGTCCACATGTCATTCATCTAGGTTATCCACATAGGATGTCACATAATCAATTGCCTTGTATATTTTATCCATCTCATTAATATTTAAATTAAATTCTAAATTCACAAAATATTATTGAAATCAAATCAATTCTTAACTTTGAGACTTTATATCATTATGTAATTATCTTCTTATATTTGGAAACACCTAAATGTAACTTATAGATGATTCTAGGAAAATTGGAAATAAATAATCCAACCTTTTGTGTATTGGCCGATGATAATCCCACCTTTAAAAATTACTAGCAACGGTCCCACCTTTTAACTATTTTTGTCTCACTGGGTCCTCCGTTAAAAAATACTTAACGTCGTTATGTTTTTTCCCTAGTTTCAAACTGATGTTTTAGGGCTTTTGATCGGAAGAACTATATGAATCGACTGATGTAAAACTTATCTCGAAACGGTGATTCAAATGACTTGATTTTTGTTAATTAGAAATTCAAGCACCCGAATTGAAACATTGTTTCGTCGTTTGGATCACCATTTCAAGATAAGTTTTACATCGGTCGACTCCTATCCTTCTTCCGATCAAAAGCCCTAAAACATCGATTTGAAACTAGGTAAAATCTTAACGACATTAAGTATTTTTTAACGAAGGACCACTGAAACAAAAATAGTTGAAAGGTGGGACCATTGATAGTGATTTTTAAAGGTGGGATTATTATCGGCCAATACACAAAAGGTGGGATTATTTATTTTCAATTTTCCATGATTCTAATATATATATATATATATATATATATATATATATATATGTATGTATATGTATGTGTGTGTGTTGAAATCTCAAATCAGTCTATATTCTATAATAAATTATCATTTTTATATATAATTACAAAAATAACTAAATTGTTATACTTATAAATCAAATTAACATAATTGTAAAACAAATAATGGTTGCTAAAATAAAAATATGTTTTTGCCTTAAGTCCTTAACTTATGCATCTTACTAATATATTAAAGTAAAACCATGTGTCCACATGGCATTCATCTAGGTTATCCACATAAGATGCACATAATCAATTGCCTTTTATATTTTATCCATCTCATTAATATTTAAATTAAATTCTAAATTCATAAAATATTATTGAAATCAAATCAATTCTTAACTTTGAGACTTTATATCATTATCTAATTATCTTCTTATATTTGGAAACACCTAAATGTAACTTATAAATGATTATAGGAAAATTGGAAATAAATAATCCAACCTTTTGTGTATTGGCCGATAATAATTCCACCTTTAAAAATCATTAGCAACGGTCCCACCTTTTAACTATTATTGTCTCACTGGTCCTCCGATTAAAAATACTTAACGTCGTTATGTTTTTTCCCTAGTTTCAAACTGATGTTTTAAGGCTTTTGATCGGAATAACGATATGAGTCGACTGATGTAAAACTTATCTCGAAACGGTGATCCAATGACTTGATTTTTGTTAATTGGAAATTCAAGTACCCGAATTGAAACATTGTTTCGCCGTTTGGATCACCATTTCGAGATAAGTTTTACATCGGTCGACTCCTATCCTTCTTCCGATCAAAAGCCCTAAAACATCGATTTGAAACTAGGAAAAAACTTAACGACGTTAAGTATTTTTTAACGAAGGACCATTGTGACAAAAATAGTTGAAAGGTGGGACCATTTGTAGTGATTTTTAAAGGTGGGATTATTATCGACCAATACACAAAAGGTGGGATTATTTATTTCCAATTTTCCATGATTCTAATATATATATATATGTATGTGTGTGTGTGTTGAAATCTCAAATCAGTCTATATTCTATAATAAATTATCATTTTTATATATAATTACAAAAATAACTAAATTGTTATACTTATAAATCAAATTAACATAATTGTAAAACAAATAATGGTTACTAAAATAAAAATACGTTTTTGCCTCAAGTCCTTAACTTATGCATATTACTCATAAATTGAAACTGTTGACTCTTATTTTTCCTTAATTTATGCTTATTAGTCTTCAAATCAAATTATGTTTCAAATAATTTCTATGTTTACCAAGTTTAACAAAAATAAACTGCTAATTACATCACCATATAAGATTACACGACTAGAACACATTCTTCATCAATTCTATCATTTCTATTGATGTCAGAAGCCACTATGTGCAAGTACGTAAGTTCTTCAGCCAATTTTTCAAGCATTTAATGATTAGTTATTCAATATGAAATACCATTAATCTTATAGTAATCGTTTCATCATTTTAACATGTAAATGGAGAATCAAAAACATCACAGTGCTTAATGAAATGGACATGCTTTGAATCACACAAAATTGAAGAAATTTGAAAATTAATGGTTAATCACCATTTGGTGAAAAATAAAGACAATACTTTGTTTTTTTTGTTGTGTTTTTGAATTTGAGAGTTTCTTTTTTTTTCTAGGTGAATGTCATATGTACATATTGTATTGCTTTAATAGATTAGTAAGATTAAATAAAAAATGATATTTTTTACAGTTGTTTGTTTTCATTTATAGCTCTTATAAGTTTATTAATAATATTTTGATAGAAAACAACTTTTGGTTCAATATTATCACAACTTAGTGTAACGTTAATGTAACATTTCGGATTTTTCGTATTTGTTTAAACCGATTCGAGAATGTAATTCTGATCTTTTGAACTATTTAAAACTTGTATTTATTGATATTTAACTTGGTATAACCTATTTTATAATTTCATAACTTTCATTTATGCCAAATAGTTCTTAAAAACACTTAAAATCAGTTAAAACGGATAAAAATCACATTTATAAAAGCACATGGACTACTTTTGACCCAAATCTCGAAACATATGCCCAAGATAAGTTATATAATATTATAACATGCCCATTTTCTTAACTTAAATATTAAAAACGAATTTTTATTATTAATTGGTTCAATTTTGTTATTAATTGATTATTTTGTTTCCTAATTCGTTTTTAGCATGCAAATCACTTATTTTAGGCATAAATCGTGTGAATTAAGCTCCAAGAAAACTAATAAAACTACCAATACATGTCCATATACATAACCCCTTGATCAAGAACGAAATTTACAGCTTATAACAATGATTTAATCATTAAAGGCCCATTCGGTTCTTAAACGAGTAAGTTGTCATATTTAGATCGATTTAGTGTATCCTATATAAACATATCATTATTTCTCTACCAAAAATCATCCCTAAACCCTAAAACACTACTCTCAGCCGTCACCCTTCTCTGACCCTCCTCAAACTCTTCGGTTTTTGCTTATTGGTTGAAGATACGTTCATAACCGGTTGACTTTGCATACGTATGGACCTTTGACTCATCGTTTCTGTTGATTCTTTCACTTTTCGGGTAAGTTGTAAACATATAAATCATTCATATATATTACCTAGTCCATAACCTTCAATCAATTTCGGTGGTTGAAGGGTGTTGACTGGTCAAATCGTTTAAAACTCGTTAAAGAACAAAATAGTCAACTAGTTTGACTTAAAGTTTTCTCATACTTCTGGTCGGATTCAATGTTTGGTCCAGAAGACTTTTATTCTCGTAACGAAATTTTAAGGCTATTGACCAAAACCCCGACTTCCGAATCGCTGTTCGGTACCAGCTCACTTAAAACGTTTAATTCAACATAACTAGAGTTCTACTCATCCGTTTGGATTGATTCCAGTGGCATTAATTTCGTTTTTATTTATAGTTTCATATCACAAAGTTTCAGCTTCTGATCTGTTATCTCGGTTGACGCGTATTGGACGACTCGCTTATCCGTTGACTCGTTTATTCTTAATTATACTCACTTGCCTTTAATCTAAGGTGAGTTTTATCATTCCCCTATTTTACTCGATTTTCACAAACGTTTTGGGGACATATGCGTATATCATACTATACATACATATCTATATATACATACATATCACAAATAGCAAACGTGTAATTGTGTGTGATTAATCAAATCTACTTATGTGCTAATTTGTCTTTGTATGCAATCGTTTGACATATCCCCTTGGAGAGGGTTCTCATTCTATTGACCATCACCCGATTCACTTTGCAACGGTCTTATTCTATTTATTTGCTCATGGTTGATTTACCGGAGCCTGATTCGCTTGGCAATGGTTTGGTCGACAATCTATTTGCTTATGGTTTGATCTCATTACCGCATTTATTACGTTTTGCTTATTTATTATATTGGCATTATTTTTGGTTTCAAAACTTGGTGATAGACTCACTCAACATATTTGTTAACAAAACTCCATTTTCTACACATATGCAGGTTGTTTGAAGTTGAAGTATGGACGCTTAGAAAGACCTTAGTGTTATAATGAAGACAAACTTGGATTTAAACTTGTTATATTTATTTATTTAAATTGTCTTTGTGGTTTTGATTATTGTGTGTATTATTTGAATAAAATAATTAATTAAATATTGTCATTTATAATTATGATAGTATCTTTGAGCTGTGAGCAATCGGATCACGCCCCGACATTTTCACCTTAGGTTGGGGTGTGACAGTTAATCTTTTAACCACTAATATTAAAAGTCTATATAAAATGGTTATTATGACTTTAAAATTGTAACCCATAAACTTTAAACGTTTAATTAATGGAAATTATTTAGTAGTTAAATGGTTATTATGAATATAAACTCCTAACCACAAGTTTACATGTTTAATATTTTGATAACTTTTTTTATTTTCCTTTAATGTTTTTTGTTAAATAATGTTTGGAAATTATTTATATAAATTTGAAATTATATAGTGTTAGGGCAGGTTTTGTTCATGTATTTTATGGGAATTGGAAATGGAATTGATAAACATTCCATCTATAATTGTATTTGATTATTAAGTGAAGGTATTTAAACGAGAAATCTTTTCTTTAATTAAAGGAATTCACTTTCCTTCCAATATGTGATGGAATTATAAACATTCCACTAGAATATGGTATGAATGTTTTTATTTCTAAAATAAATCAAACATGAAGGTTTAGTTTGCAACTTAAAATTAATAGTGTATAAATAATTAAATATATCAAAAACTTATTAAAAGCTTATAAATATAAACTATTATATAAAATAACTGAATTTACGTATTACATATAATATTTTTTTACTTTATTATATTTTATACCGTGTGCAGCACGGGCTCTAACATAGTATTAAATAAATGGAAAATTGGGTTTTATTGGTCCCAACTATTTCATTTTTATCGGCGCTGGTCCCAACTTTCATTTTGGCTGGCAACGGTCCCAACTTTAATATTCGTTTCTTCCACTAGTCCGCGACTGACGGAGCACTAACTCCGTTATGTTTTTGCTTACATGTCAATCTGAGTTGTCAAAAAACATCTTACGTGGCAACCATCGTGGATTATTGATTTATACTTAATATAACCTCAAACTTTAGGGTCTAAACTGAAATTATAAATTTGAAATATATTAAATTAATAGAAAATAACCCAACCCCCCTGTAGCCCGTATTCCCGGCGTGAGGCTCCGACCACCAAAAAACACCCCCATTTCAGTCGTTCTTAACCCGTTAATTTAGAATAACGTAGTTAGACGGTAATAAACAACAATAATTAACATTCTAATTATATTTTAACGCCTTAACCGTCGAACTAATTCCCGTAACCTTCACCGGAAAATCGGCCATAAGCAATTAATACTGATTAATGAATTTCATCGCAATTACTAGTATAAGTAGGACCCACACACCAAGCTAAACTTGCTCATCTTCTCAAATCTCACTGATATATCCTCTTTAACCCCGTAATCCTTCCTCCAAGCTGGGAGCTTCGGCCAACTTCGTTCTCCCCTTTCCCGGCATCATTCGAGGTAATTAAAACATGGTTTTGAATCATTTTAATCCACTATTCAAAAACCCTAACTTAATTTTAACAAACATGGATTGGATTAATCAATTGGATTTCTAGGGTTTGCAGAATTATGAATGAACCTGTATTATTATATACAATAATCCACGGTGGCTGCCACGTAAGATTTTTTTAACAACTCAGATTGACACGTAAGCAAAAACATAATGGAGTTAGTGCTTCATCAGTCGCGGACTGGTGGAAGAAACGAATATTAAAGTTGGGACCGTTGCCAGCCAAAATGAAAAGTTGGGACCAGCGCCGACAAAAATGGAATAGTTGGGACCAATAAAAACCAATTTTCCTAAATAAATCAAAATCAATCAAATAAGTAAATAAAAATGATATGTAAAGTACTTGTTTGGTATGCAGTGTTTTGTATATAGTGTAATTGCACTAGATGTGCATATAATTACACTGTTTGATAGCACATTTTAATTTATGTTTGATTCAAACCCATTGGTGATCTTTTTAAAGAATATGTTACATTGGTTAATATGTAGATAAAGCATCACATCTATAAAATATCTTATTTAATCTAACTATATATTAAAGCAACATTATTTTTTCACATGTCATCATTCTAGGGCTTCCACATAGATGTCATGTGAGCAATTTCCTATTTTATCATCTCTTCTTCTAAAAACAATATGGAGCATGAACCTGTTTAGTTATGTTATAACCCATGACCTGGTTTCTCTTCAAATACAACCATCTTCATATGAAGATAACACTTTGTAAAGTTTTGAAAAACAAATTATTGTATAATACAAGTCTCAAACCCAAAACCTCATGTTTTAAACTAAAAATGCTTACCAACTCCAATTAAGTAGTTACTGTGTTGGATTTCTTGAGTTATAAATGATATATTGTTAATTCACTTATAATTAATACCAGAAATCATTAAACAATTAACATCCAATGTTGTTTTCAAAGAGGCTTTTAGAGTTTTATGAATTATAAAATTTTGTTTATCATTATTAATATCTTATGAATCTATAACGTATGTTATCATGTATACTACTAAATAAATTTAATTTTTTTGTTGTTTTTAACCATCCGTGTATCACACGGACTCTATCCTAGTTAAACAATGAAGTATTATTCGGCTTATCGATTACATCATGAATTATATAAAGTCTAAACCACTTGTTTGATTTTTGAAATTGTCATAATAACAAACAATTGTAAGAAACATTCAACGACACAATTGAAATAGAACCCATCATGATTTAATGCATTTAACACCTAATCCTCAACGAGAGCCATATAAATTCGTCAGTTTCTATAAATACGTTTGCTTGTCAATCAAGTAACTTTCAACTTGTTAAAAATCATCAATGGTGCATTAAATCGACCGAATCAACCAAACCAAGCTAAGTCAGTCAGTTCATAAGTAATAAGGTTCAATCTGCAGTTTGAAAACCGGGTTTCGCGATTCAGTTTTCTGTTTTGAAACCGACAAGGTAAACTGGAACGGTAAGATATTATATAAAAAATGCCAATACGTTTTTTTTATTTAAATAAAAGTACGGCCTTTGCAGTTGCGTGTTTAAAATTAGTTATGCACCAAACGCTAATCAAATATTCTACAAATCAAAATCCAATTTACATAAAAGAAAACAAACGATCCTTGATATTAGTAGCAAAAGAATAGTAAAAAAAGGTACTTTCGAAATTTATGTGGTTCAAATAACGCAATCTAAATAAAAACACCACCCGAAGAAAAGAAAATTAAGGTTAAGATTCATCATCGTACTCAGTATATCCCACCAATAGCAAAGCTATGGTAGGGTCTGAGGAGGGTAAGATGTAGGCAGCCTTACCTCTACCCCATAGGGATAGAGAGGCTGCTTCCGGTGAGACCCCCGGCTCGATAGTAGTTTTGCATCAAGCCTTGGACATAAGGCACATAGCACTCAATCATCGGGACACCGGCTGATCGGTGCATGTACCCTTATCTTTCAGCTATCAACGCCACTACATGATGCCTGATTAACCGTCCGTCACTTTTAACGTTATTTTCACGAGATTAGTAAAATAACGTCAAAATTAGTGCAATTTCACTTTTGCCCACCCGAGGGTTCACACATATATACATCATATGTGCGCACCGCAAGCAGGGCTAATTAAGGTTAAGATTAAGCTGTACAAATCATGTTCCAAGTCCCTAGAGCTGTTCAACGTTCCGCTGGATTCCTTTCGTTAAACACCTGTATCACTTTCCACCAGCGTAACAAAATCTGATGATCGTCACTATCGTTTGACCAACTTAAAAGTCTCGTCCTTTATACTGCATATCCTGTATGAGATAAAAGACGTCACGCTATCACATGTATGATAGTTTGTGCATACAGTATATCGAAAGAGCCCAGTTTAACAAACAACCACAAACAAATTATTGGAATGTTGATATAATCATATAATATCAAGCTTACCCAGCAAAATATCACAACATCAAATATAAACGCTTTCAAATTTATGGTCATATTACAAATTGTATTCAATAAAATGGGTATTACAAAATTTAAATATTTCCATGGCCAATGGGTATATTTGATATTATTTAATTTAATTTTCGGAGTGTATTACACCAAAATGTAATGAACTTTCATGTTTCTTGCCATTATTATATACCAAGGTATTTTTTTTTATAAGTAAACGCAACAGCTTTAACTTGTGATGTAAATCATGTAATTGATCTATTAAAATGAGTGGACGAATAATACGTCAAGTCTTTCTTACCGGATAAGTTGGCATGTATACCACCTGCCCCGGTTGACCGTATAGCATCTGTTGTCCATACTGCAACAGAATTACCATTTTACCCATGTTAAATTAAGTTAAAAAAAATCACTCCGGTAAACAAAAAGAGAGCAAGTGGAAAGACCAACAAACCTGTGGACCGTTCGGGTTAAAATATGCCGGTGGGGGTTGCAAAGGCGTTCCTTGTGGACCAAAAATAACAGGCTGGTGAGGCGGAAATGCGGGCCCCATCTATAAAAAAAATTCACAAATGGTTTAAAAAATTAACGCTTGAATCAGTTGCAAGAAACCTAATATTTCCATTCGTAACTACTAATGACAACTTACTCCAACGCCAACAGGCATGCCATGCATATGTGGGACCAGGCCTACATTAGCCTGATAGTAAAAGTTGCCATCAGATACAGGAGATGCAGCCCGTAACGGCGATGACGACGGAACAAAACTCTTGGCGTTTGGATTAAATTTAAATTCCTGAAAATATAACAATAAACAAAAAAGTAAAAAATGTAAGGAACTTATTTTAGTACATACAGAACTACAAAAACAAGATATTTCATGTTAACCTTAGCATGAGGATTTAATGTTGACTTTTCTGAAGTCAAAGAGCCCATTGACGAACTAGGGGACAACCCGGGCCCACTTGCAGCAGGGGTGGCTTTTCCAGATTCTGAGGTGGATGATACTTCACTAGAATTCGACTTTTCTTGAACTTTAGATGAGACACTGGATGGCGCTAAAAGTCCTTTATCAGCACTTTCTTTATATGGATGCGCAGATTCATCTATACATAAGATAAAACTTACAATTATAAGCAAATTGATAAGACCAAATAATGTGTCATTAATATACACAATAAAGTTTCTCATTACTTTCAGCATGCTGATTAGACTGATTGTCTTTGCTAGTACTTAATGAAGAAGATAGAGTCTCAACCTGAATAACATGGAATGCTCACAAATCATATAGCACTAAAATTATGGGTCAGAAAAAAATAAATATAAAATATATAAAGAAGGCATAAAATATGCAAGCCTGTATTTAATGACAAATCCATATATATGTACCAATGATGAAAAAGTTGATGATAACTGAGAACCGTTGTTCAGGATAGAATCAGAAGCATCTCCAAACGTTTCATTATTTTGTGAATCAAATATGTCTTCGTTTTCCTCATAACCACTATCATCAACCACGCGAGAAACAGATGAGTATTTAGTTTCTTCATCAAGATCAAACTTGTCATGAAAGTGAATGCCTCTTTCCTAATCACAAGAAACAGGGTTTAAGAATTCATAAAACTAAAACAGTAAATAAGCAAAAACTTACTTCTGCTAAATGAAGATCTTGGGTGTCCTCACCCTCGATTTCTCTAGCTAATCTTAAGGCTTCCTTTTCTAACTCTCTCATTTGAGGACCTCTATCAAGCTTTGTTGTGTAGAGTTCTTCATCAAATGTACTTTTAACTCCAAATAATATTGCATTTGCTTCAAATTGATCCCAACCCCTAAAAATATACACAATTAGTGTGTTATTTATGATTACACAAACAAAACTTTTACAAGTAGAACTAACAGAAGATAAGAATCTAGAACCTATGCCAGTGATGATCAAACGTATTGTCTAATTCAGGACATTCTGGATTATCATCATCTGGGACCCACGGTTCCAACTCTCGTTCCAAGTCAACATGTCTGGACTGAGAAATATTAGAGTCTATCAAAATGTCCTGCAGTTGATCATGCTGAAGTTCATTCATCAGCCCGTCCCTAGTCACCGGTATACTCTGGCACCAAAAAAATGTACATATAACTAAACCTATAAAAACATCATGTATGCTTAACTTTACGGGTATGAATTTTTTAAGATAATATAAAAGAAAACCTTAGCTGCAATCTGCACAAGTTCTTTTGCAGGTATTATTAAAGTTTTAGAAGGGGGGTTTTGAACATCTAAATTATTTTGCTGTCCATGAGATGAACCGGCCTTTGTTACACGAGCCATTTTCAAGATTACGCCTGTAAAGCAGCAATCAATAATATCTTCAGAAAATCAACTATGCATTATTTTAAGTTTTTAACAATAGTATAAATGCTAAAGAGGTACCAAAATCTTTCTCAGCATTGGTGGCATGGAATATTCCAGTAAATACAGATCCATCGGTGACCTGTACGTCCACCTGGTGCCCTATGAGGCATGCTGTTGTGTAAACTAGTCGATTACGCGACGGGCTCTCAATATCCCCTTTGTTTTCAGTTTCTAAACATGGAAAAACAGGAATTAATATGATGGCATTATAATACAAGACAGTTATGTAAGAAATTTGTACCTGATGTCAATCTGCTGATATTTGATTTTCCAGGATGGAATTTATTTTCCACTCTAGTGCCCATTTCCTTTTCACCTCTTCTACGAATAAATCCATTTGCAGATGGTCTGAACTGTGGGACTTGTTGCGGGTTCATTCTTGAACAGAATTTATATTACAACTGCCAAAAAAATCATAAAAGATCTGCTAAAAGGTGTCGGAGGTGATTTGTAACTGAAACAGAAAACATGACTGTGATTTGTATGTAACTACAAAGATCAAGGACCTTGATGGTTAGTTCCTATTTGTTTTCATTAATAGCATACAAAAGTATATGTACAGCAAGATCAGTAACTCTGACAATCCAAATGAGATGGTCAGTTTCCTTTCTAATTGTATACAATGACGATGAACTCGATATTGTGTTCCATTCCCTTGTGTAAAAATCAAATGTCAAAGCATTTCATGTTCTTGCACCATCCCTTGACGCTAAAATTTGTTTTCATATGGCACCCTAGTCATATTTGGTGATGAGACGTTATACTATCGTTAGCATTAATTTACGTTAGGATGGGACGGCTGATTTCATCCAGCCCTAATCCTAATGGGTATTTTTGGTCAGAACAGGTATTTGCAAGTACTGGCCGACTTATTTTAGTATCTTTTCTTTTGTTCCAAGTTTTGCATTAGAAAGACCCTAACTCATTAGCCTATATATACCACATCTCATTATTGTATTTATCATCACGTTTCTGTTCTGTCTGCTGCAGCTGCAAACCCTATTGACGTCATCTGCCTACCTACACTGACGGTCAACTGCTAGTCAACACCGATCAAACAGCAGCAGTTTCACCGCTGCTCGTTTTCTGTTTTATTTACTTTTGATAGCCCTGAATCCCTGATACTTGCTTAACAAGTGGTATCAAAGCCCAGGCTCGTTTTCGGTTATCATGGCAGAAGAGAAGATGATCAGGGAGTCTCACGGCTGTCTACAAGAAACGAAAACAGAAAAAGGCAGCAGCAACGAAACTGCTGCCATATGACCTGCATTGACTGGCAATTGACCAGCAGTGGCAGTGGGTAGATGACGGCCATAAGGTTTAACATCATACAACTGAATTTGACGAAATTATCTTTTACACAAAACCTAAATTTGTACCTATATAAATAAGCATCAACCATTCCAGCAATAGCTTAAAAGGCACAATCTTAAGACTACTTTTGTTTAGGACAGACGACAGAACGTTAGTAACAAGACCTGCATTTTAATAGGGTTTTGTATCTCTTCACATAGGAATGCTTAAAAATGCCTGCTAAATGTCACAAATGCCCTCATCAATCGGATTAGTTATGGCTGCTTAGTCAATGGTGTTGAAGTTAGGTGTCCTCTAAACACTTTGCTTGGCAGCTAACTGTTAAATTGAGTGATCACAAACTTATGTGGGAATTAACCAACTTTCTCAATTTGCATTCATCAAATCAACTTTTCTCTATCATTCCAATAATTGTTGAGTTATAGCGTACCAATCGAGCAAAAAACTATGAACTTAGCAACTCAAGTGTATCACAACTTTTGTTCTAATATGTTTAAATCAACTAAAAACAATCACTTATCAATATATTTTATATTAACAGCTTAGATTGCCGCTCAAAATATCCGCTTAATTGCATCAGTGGTTCTACAACCACCTAGCTATCCTTAAGTCTTTTAGAACACTACATTTTAGCATTGACCTCAAAAGAATTCCTAAATTCACATAACTATATAAGGCCTGTAGATTCCATCTCAAAGTGACTAAACATCCTTCACATGACCTAAAAATTTTCCATCTTTCAAGCTCTGGAAACTGTTTACCAAAAACAAGAAGTAACTTGAGAACTAAGCAGTTAATGCGGAAAATATTGAATATTGGTCGAGGACTGGTATCTTATCGCAATGGGATATCGGTAATTTTAATATGATGCAGAATTTATATATATAGAAATTTAACACTAAAATTCAGTATACTCTCTACTATTAATTAACAAATTATCGTTTTGCAACTTGCAAAACACTAACAATTGTAGCAAGTAGAAACAATTAAGACTCAAGCACTAACATTAAACACTAAAATTTGAAAATTAAGACTTAAAACACTGAATTGGTCAATGTCGCCGATGTTATCGGTACCGATATTTTGACCAATATTTCACATGAGGACAGATAAACAAGATACCACCGATATTGACCGCGTAGCTTGAGAAATTGCTAGTCCTAAATGGCTAAATGTAAGAAGTTCTTGCAAGTTGTGCTCATGATTAAATAACCGACTAATATAACTAAACTAAAAGGTATTCATTGTGCAATGTGCAGGGTTTACTTAATGCCTTTCGCCTCCACTATGCGACATCATAACAAACTTCAACTCATGTATATGGAGCATATGGAGCATACCTTAAATTAATCAGACTAGTATATATCTATCAAAGAAGAGAAATATAATTCAATGACTTACTCACTCCTAAACTCTAATAACCTAACAGGAGCCAGAATATCAACATCATTTTGATTTCAAATCAATCCTAAAACACAATACAATCAATACAGTAAAAGCACATCAACAAGCAAAAACCCTAACCTAAACTATTGGCATCATGTTGCATCAAATCAATCAACGCAATTACAAAGTACAATTCATAATCATAAAAACCTATTGCTCTAGCACGTGTACGTAACATCATACGTGTATATACAGCGCTAATTTCAGACATATATATATATATATATATATATATATATATACAGAAAGAATGATTACCGGAAAGATCTAGGATAATAATAATAATAATAATTGGAGGATCAAACGAACGATTATTGTGACTGATTTGACGGTTGAATTGTTGAAAGCTGAGACCAAATCCAGCGATTGGATTAGATTTGTTTAGTGAGTAAGCGTGTGATCGATTTTGATTTTCCCCAAATTTACACGCCAAGGGCTTAAGGTTAGGTTTCCGTACTCTTCAATCAGTATAATCATAATTTATACATAACTCCGAAAAGATATTTTTCCTTTGTAGGATATTAAAACGCGTACGGTAGAAACTTATTTGACGTTTCCGGACTTGTACGGTTTGATATCGGTATCATTATTAAGTTTTTAAAAAAATCAACATCAGTATAGGTATGGTATCAAGCTCATCCATATAAGACCATGCGCAAGGAGAGGATGGGAGGATATGTGTGTCACGAGGCCCCCATTAAGTTTTTAAAAAAAATCAAGGTCAGTACAGGTATGGTATCAAGCTCATCCATATAAAGCCATGCACGGGGGAGGATGGGAGGATATGTGTGTCACGCGGCGCCCAGTAAGCAAGAAGATGGATTGTATTTTATGGGCAATGTTGTAAAAGTAGTACTTGCTACAAGGTATGTCGCCGAGGCGAGTTTCTTTAACCCCGTCTAGTTACTAAGAATCGATTAAAGGTTATTAACTTCAGCCAGAATCATATCTAATCGGTGAACTTGAGCTTATTTTAACTTAATAAAAATAAAGCATAATTCGTATTTCTATAATATTAAAGAATAGATATCATTTTTTTTAATTATTGATTTGCAATTTTTAAAATAATTTATTATTTTAAAATATATTTCTCTTATTTATATTGATATATTTACCTATTTTGTTATAAATATTAGTAAACTTATGATATTTGATATATACATAATATCCAAAAATTAATTTTTTTTTATTTACCATGTCCGAGTACTCTCCGAGGACTCTAAGTACACCAAACTTCCCAGTTGGCCACCTAGGGTTCACCTAGCGACTTTTGCAACCTTGTTTATGGGTGCGGTGGTGGCCTGTGGGGGAGAGATTGGGGAGATGTGTTACAATTTGATTGGTTATGTAAATAAAAAATTAATAAAAGTGAGTGGGCCCCATATGCTTTGGCCGGGGAAATATTTCTCGTCCCTCCTCTTCTCGTTCACTTCCGTGGGGGGGGGGGGGGTCTTCTTTCCTCAATCACCCTCTCTTCTTGTCCATTACAGATGGTCTAAGTCGTTATACTTTTGTTTCATGAGACGATTAGGCCTTTTGTAGTAGTATTCTTATGTGAATATTGTCACATTATGTACTAAAAAGGTTAGTTGGTATGAACAATGTTTGTATCATTACTCGCTCCTTACGTTAGTTGGTAATTCATCCCTCAAAATTAGTGTCATGTTTGATCTTCTTTGAACAGAAGATCTTGAATTCAATTGGATGACGAACACAACCATTAAATATGTCTGATCCTGACGAACAAATCGGTCGAATGCATCAATTCAACACAAAGAGAGAACACAATCGGGTCTCGAAACTATTCAATTTGTCTTCCTGTCATTGCATCTCTGGCATGTATTCAAAGTCATAAAGAATGTATCAGCGTGTCAAGACGACACAATCGCAACTAACCTATTTGGATTGAGTGTCAACTTGCCACCAACATCAAATGAGCTTAAGCTTGAATGAAGTGTGGGTGACTAAAGTTTCAATCCACCACTCACCACCAGCTTAACGGACTTCTATTGAAGGAGTCGACGACTTGGTTTCAGTTTCGTTGCCTATCGTCTATGACTAAGTTCCAACTGTATTTGTGTTAACTCGCTTTCTAGATTTTCTTGTAAAATGACAAAAATGCCCCTAACCCGATAAATTTCATCCCTCCTTTTGGACGTACGCAACAATTGATGATGTAAAAGCCAGTTGTTTTTTTACTTCAAAAACAAATTTATTAAACTACAACATATTGACACCTCACAAGAGTATTTGTCTTTCTGAAATTTTGAGGGCATTTTCGTCATCCAAACAATTTTGGATACATGTTTCAGTATTTGGATACGCATTGGCAACTTCAATAGACTATGTGCTATTTGATGCATTTTCTTCTTAAATTAGATGATATTTTAGGTTGATTTTAAACGAATGAATATTTGTTACACAGTCGAGATAAGTTTGGATAAATGAATGCAAGGATGTGATGGGAGCAAAACAAAGACAAAATGCAAGAACAAAACTTGTGATAATAAGCCTTTAGAGATAGATGACTTTGTTTTTCTTTCTAATAAAAAAAAACTTTTTGGACGAAAGTCGCATAATTGACCAAACCTCAATCTCAGGGACGATTTTGACACTTTACTCTTTCTTTAATGTGTTTTAGCATCAGAATCTTCAAGACATCCACCATTTCACCTCTAATTCTCGTACCAAATTAGCAAGTGTAGTAGTTATTCCTTCAACGACTTTCCCCTTAGACGGTCAGTTGGCCTTAGCCTGTTTGGTGCTCACAGGACAAGGCCAACACTTCATAGTTTTTCACCATTCTCATCCTCATACAGTCATATTCTGATATTCACGGTTGATGTAGTGTTCGCATTGTGTACTCCGTTTAAGGAGAAGTCTTGATTCTCTTCTAGCGGTGGACTTCACATTGCATTTTCCATTTAGCTCTCATTTTTTTTTGGGGGTTAATATCCTAACACATTCATGAATTATTTTTCAAAATTGTACAATAATACGGGATTTTCGTCAATCTTTGTTAACTTCAGTGACATGGCCGGATCCAAAACTCGATACATATCCGAAAATAAATATAAGAATACATTCGTACCAGTAAAAGTGTAAAACAATATCTAGATTTGCTAACTTGCAAGAAGATGTTATCGTAATGTGTATTTTTTTAAGAACGGCGACTTTCTTTATATTTAGGCTACCGCACTCTTCAATTTTGGAGAGCCCCAATGCCCCACTCTGGTCAGACTATGTTGTCTTAACCGGGCCCACGCTGGCTTCAGAGTTTGGCTTGGGCGTTCCCCCGGGAAACCATACCGCCGACTGCCACATGACAGCCGTTGTGCCACCACAAGAGCAGAACTCTTTGGCGTAACACACAGTGGGACGAAAACCCAGTTGGCTCAGGATTCGAACTGAAAACCTTTGCACAAGGCCTAACTCAAATCCTTCATTGCCAATATCCACCCAAATATGACACAAGTGGGATTAGGAATGGCAATGGGCCAGGTTTGGGCCGGGTATTGGTAATCCCATGCCCGTACCCGTTTGTAAACCGTGTCCCATACCCGGCCCGTTACCCGTCAAGTATCGAATATACCCGTTGAGATTTTTAAAAAATATTTTTTATCATTATAATTATTTTATACCTTTTATTCATACAACAATTATTACAAATTAAAATATATTACCCTCCGTATATATAATCGTTAGAATAAATATGGCCTAAAGCTACATCATAGTGATATTCGAAGATTATAAAAAAAAAATATGTGAGCTTCACTAATAAATTTGCAGATTTGCGAAAAGTGGACATTATGACATATTTCTTTAAACCCTCGTCTGCTTCTGTGTCAAAAGAAGATTAGGAGATCCAAGTAAAACATCAAAATTCTAAGCGTTATACATATAATTTCTTCAAAGCCTTATACATTATGACATATTTCTTCAAAATCTTATATAATTTTTTATATATATACTTCATGATTTATAAAATACAAAGAATTTTTCGGGTATACGATTCGGGTATAAGGTTCGGGTAAATGGGTATGCGTTTTTCGGGTAATCGGCCCGGGTATCATCTAATCCCATACCCGCCCCATACCCATCGGGTTTCGGGTATACCTGTTCCATTTGTTTCGGGTTTCGAGTATACCCGTCGGACTCGGGTTTTTTTGCCATCCCTAACTGGGATTCGAACTTGAGTCTCCACTTCATTGTCAATATCCACCCAAATATGACACAAGTGGGATTCGAACTTGAGTCTCCACTAGAAACCCAAGCCTCTTACCACTAGGCCACAAGTGGGGATCCTAATCCGAGTATTGACTCTCACGCAAATATAGCACAACTAGGAAGATTCCCGGCGCGTTGCGCTGGGCTGATGTATTGACAGTCGTACCCGTACAACTTATTAAATCGTGCAGTGCGTCTGCGAGTCGAGGTGAATTCGATCGGTGTCCGGGTTACGAAACCAATAATAACCCCCCCCCCCACACCAAAAAAAAATAAAAAAAATAACTTTGTTTACGCAAAAATCCAACAAATTAACATAACAAAACAAAACATGCGTTACCGTTACGAACCGATACACTTTGGTTGGTATCTAGTTACGAAGCCAAAAATAAAGCAAATCATAAATACGTCCACATCCAAATACAACAACTTAACATATTTAAAATATATTAAAAACGTGGCGAACAAAAAAAACACGAGCGTTGTAGTTGCGAACTGATACGAATTCGTTAATTCTGGAATCGAGGGACAAAAAAAGTGATAAAAAACCTGCACATTGCATTTGCGAACTAACGCGAATTCAGTCGGAATCGAAGTTGTCGGCACTAAATCGTACACAGAGAACCATGTGTTGTGGTGGTGAGCCGACACGAGTTCAGTTGGTATCAGGTTACGACACCGAAATTAAAGCAATAAGTTAATTCGTCAACACTCAAAATACAACAAATTAACATAAAAAAACTGTTGCGAAAACCAAAAATATATGCGCGTTGTGGCCGTGACCTGACGCGAATTCGTCTAGAAATTGATGGACAAAAAAAACTCGGGGGGGGGGGGGGGAAACCTTAGGTTGCGATCACGAGCTGACGCGAATTTGACGGAAACAATTTGACGGTATCAACGGTAAAAAAATCCCGTATTTTACGGCAGCGAGCCGACACTAATTTAAAATAAAAAAACAAATAAAAAGGCTGACAAACCACGTGAGACAACGTTTACGTCGCCAAACTTCTTAATTATTATATATAATAATAGTTTAATTTGTTTTTTAAAAAATATTTTACTTTCTTAAATAAAATTAACACAATGTTAAATATGATTTTTATTTCGTTGATGCCCTCAATGGAAATCTGATTTTATATAGCGGCTTCATCACACAAGTAAACCCTAGAAATCCATAATCACAAATCAAAATGCCATACAACATACCACTTGAAATCCAAGAGGAAATCATCAAAAGGCTTCCTGTAAAATTGTTGATTCAATTCCGGTCGGTCTCCAAAACATGGAAGTCTCTCATCGACAGCACAGATTTTATTATTAAGCATTACAACGGCCGCCTCGCTCAGGTGCATCATCTACTAGTAAAGTATATCCAACCTGATAATGAGAAAAAATATGTTTCACTTATTGATGATGACACCAACAGACATGAACCATATAAATAAACATGGATGTACTTCATTACTTCATGTGTTAAAACTTAAAAAACAAACAAAATCTTCAATCATGAACCTTAAATCAAACATGGGTTCTCTCATTTTTGTTGTCATGATGCTGCTAATGATTCTTGGTTTATGCTTGAATGGAGTTGAAGGAAGACTAATGCCAAAAAGTGCAAGTTCAGGTTCTTTAAAATCACAAACATTAAAAGGTTTGCAAGATGGAGCAAATGAGTCTACTGAGAAGCTGAAACCAAGCTTTAGAAGAATACCTCCAAGCAAATTTAATCCAATCCAGAACAGGTAGAATCATAGAAGAAGTCTTGGACTCGAGTGACGCACCTAGATTTTCAGTTTTGTATGTTTGGTTAAAATTTTTAAAGATTCTAGCTTTGTTGATCTTGAAGTAGTTCGTTTCGATATGAATGTGACGGGCAGTTTAGAATGTGAATAGTCTGTTACAATTTCATATAGTATAACTTAGTAAAGTAAGTTAACATAAATTCATTAGTGTTGAGTCCCTCTACTAGAGGTCACAGTGGATTTTTCTGATAACATGTTCTCATGATTTCCAAAATATATGTTGGTATATTGGTTTTTATTAATCTTAACTGTTGTCTTTTGGTCACTGCCGGTATTAACTAACTAATTGGTTACTGACGGTCCCAACTTTTAACGTATTTGTTCCTAACGGTCCGCGACTAATAGAATCCTAATGCCGTTAGTTTCAGGTCGTCGGAAAAACGTTTTTGGCAGGAAAAGTCAAATTTGTTGCTGGAAAACGCCATTTGAACACCGCAACCACCGACAATTGACTCACCACCAACCAGCTACCACTGCTTGAGCACCATCAACCGATTCCGATGATGGTTTTAGGGTTTCCTGTGACCTCAAAAATCGGGGCTTTTACTAGAAAAAAGTTCTTATAGGTCCGATACAAAGTTACTAAGATGTTTGGGACGAAAATGTTTGAGTTTTCGGAAAAAAAATTGAGTTTTCAATCCAAAAACGTTTTTCTGACGACCTGAAACTAACGACGCTAGGATTCTGTTAATCGCAAACCGTTAGGAACAAATACGTTAAAAGTTAGAACCGTCAGCAGCCAATTCGTTAGTTTTGACCGGTAGTGACCAAAAGAAGACAGCTAAGATTAATAAAAACTAATATACCAAATATTTGTATAGTCTAAGAAGGAATATAGCGAAATTTTGAAATATGACGACAATGCCCTTTTAGTCTTCAAAACCAGTATAAAGCAAAAATAAAATTAAGAAACAAATTTTAAATTTCTGCTAAATAAACATTGTTTCCTTCATTTCATAACCAAACATTATTACAGAGAATATTTGACAATGTGGGATTACAATAAGTGAGCAAAGTGAACAAAAGACCAATATATACAAAACTAACCTTGAGTTTTTACGTTGTGTAGACAGTTTTCGGCCTTCCGCTTAGTATTTTTCGCTTTCCAACAACTTGTGTAGTTTTTGTTTTCTCATGGTGAACTCCAAGTTTTCGCATAATACTTGTAGTTTTCGCTCGCTTTTTGATTACTAATTGTTGTTTTTTCACTCCTTTCGCACAACATTTGTTTTTTAATCATCCGTATTTGTTTTCGATTCCCAATGGACTTTACACTTGCTTTTTTTTATCTTTTATTTTAATGTGCTTTTGTATACATGTTGTGTGAAATTGACCCACCGCAAAACACAGATGATTACCCGTTAGTTATTTTATTAAAAACATGAAAAACATAGCCATTTTAAAAAACATATTCGAGAATAATATCGAAAGGAGTGAAAAATATAGAAACTAGTTATTTAAGTAAATAAAAACTATTCAAATAATTAAAAAATATAAAGTAGGATCAGGTTCATTCGTATAAACCGGGTTATACAAGGCCCAATAGTGATAAGTTTTATCCTAAATTTGAACTATGATGCTCATATTTTAATATGTAGATTCTAGAACACTCACGTCCTTATTAGTACGAAATGCTATCAAATTCGGTCATGCATATACCTTTTTCTTTTCAAAGATTTCTCTATACATAAGACGAAAGACTACAAGAAATCTAAATTACCCCTTGAAGTTTAGATCTTTACCAAATTGCCCATTGAGAATTTTCGTACTACTGTTATACTTTTCGTATTCGTCATCAATGGCGAAGGTTGCTTAGACCCGGCCCCCTGTTTTTTTACGCGATAGAGTAAATTTATCCGTTTTCGTCTGAAATTTTTTATACGCAGTGTAAATTTAACTGTTTTCGGCTGAAAATTTTAATACGTAGGGTAAAATTTAGTCTTTTTTGGCAGAAATTTTTTATACATAGTGTAAATTTAGTCGTTTTCGGCCGAAAATTTGCGCATGGCCCTCTTCGTTTATGAAATTTTGTATACATTCTGAGCCCCCCCCGGTTGTCTTATTCCAAGCTTCGCCACTGTTCGTCATTCCAGTCCTTCAAATTGATATCGCACGGGATCAGCACATAAGATAACAAGATGAGGGTGTGATGTTAACAATGCCTAATCCGAGTGTTGATTCTCATGCAAAATATGGCACAATAGTTTAATTTGTTTTTTTTTTTTCCAAATACTGTCTTAAATAAAAATATAAAATTAACAAGATATTAAATATGATTATTTTTTCGTTGATGCCCTCAATGGAAATCTGATTTTATATAGCGGCCACAACACACAAGTAAACCCTAGAAATCCCATAATCACAAATCAAAATGTCAGACAACATACCACTCGAAATCGAAGAGGAAATCATCAAAAGGCTTCCTGTCAAATCGTTGATTCAATTCCGGTCGGTCTCCAAAACATGGAAGTCTCTCATCGGCAGCACAGATTTTATTATTAAGCATTACAACGGCCACCACGCTCAGGTGCATCATCTACTAGTAAAGTATGACTACCCTGATTATGATTATAAGAAAAAATATGTTTCACTTATTGATGATGACACTTTACACCAACAGACATTAGTTTCCCTGACTCTTCCCACGTTGGTTAAGAGGCTGCAAGGCCTGAGATGGTCGGCTGCTCTGACGGCTTGATCTGTTTGTACTGCCGCACTAACTCCTATGGCTATCTGAAGGGTGGTACAGTTGTTCTTTGGAATATTTCAATTAGAAAAGCTATTGCTATTGTTGTGCCTGATGTCATAGGACGTATTTATGGAAGTGCTATAGGTTTTGGGGTTTGTCGTAAGACTAATGACCTTAAGATTGTCAAGGTTACATATGTTGATCATTACATGACGAAGGGTACGGAAACCGTAGCTTCCAACCCTCCCGAGGTTGAGATTTTTACATTAAGCACTGAGGTTTGGAGAAGGTCGTATGGCAATCTCCCTCGTAAATCAATTCATTTTGTCCTCCATAATGAGGTAATTGTGGGTGGAGTTTTTTATTGGCCTGCTGCCGATAGGGGTCCCGATGATGGAGTGTTTCATTATAATATGATGATTTCATTTGATATGACGAGCGAAGAATTTAGAGAAATAACCTTTCCAGATAGTTTAACAAATATTGTTTGGTCTCTGACCATGTATAAGCTAGGAGAGTCTCTTGTTGTTATGGGAAAAGAAGATGATTTTGAAAATTCAGGTCTCGATGTATGGATGATGGGGGGTGGTGATTTAAAATCGTTTACAAAGCTATTCACTATTACACCAGAAATAGATGCTATAGTAGTGGGATTTCGGAGGAGTGGTGAACCTGTAATTGAAATTTCAAATAGATATGGGCCATATGGCTGTGAACAACTTGCTGTTTACAAGCCCAACTCAAAACGCATAGATAATCTTGATGTATGGTTTTTTCAACGTATCCCTACATGGAAACACTACTTTTGCTTGATCAGCAAGATCTTAAGGTTTATAACAGTGTTTTAAATTAAGTGGAATGTTAAGAACAAAAGGCCTTGGATTGATACAAGCAAAGTATAAAGTTTGAGGTGCAATATAAGATGATCCTCAAGTTTCAAGATGATATGGTTTCATAACGTTCATCACTTTATATTTGGTATGCCCTTCATCACCCCGCGTTTTCAGAACTAAATTTATGTTTTTTAAGTTTTGATTTTGAATTGCAATTTCCTGTTGCTTTAAACAGATTAATGCTTGTCTTTCTTGGAAGAAAATTTCCATGAACTTGATTTTAAATCTGTCAGCTACTTTGCTACTATTTGGAAGTTTGAATGGATTCTTGATGATTTTATTATTATTATTATTATTATTATTATTATTATTATTATTATTATTATTATTTAATCCAATCCAGAACAAGCAGAGTCATAAAAGTTTTGGATCAATGCAGTTATGTGCAGCTTTGATTTAAGTAGCACATCAGATTTTTAGTTTTGTATGTTTGGTTAAAAAGATTCTAGCTTTGTTGACCTTGAAGTGGTTCGTTTTCAATTTGAATGTAACGAGCAGTTTAGAAATGTGAAGAGTTTATTAGGCCTTTCAATTATCAATTTAACATAACTTGGTAAAGTAAGTTGACATAAATATTTGAGTTCCTCTAGCAAAGATTGCATGTTCGAATTTAGTCTTTGTTGTATTTCTGGCTTTAGCCAACTTGAAGACCAGTGGTGAAGACTCGTACGTTTTCTGAAAAGAGGTTCTCATAGTTACTAAGAGCCTATCTCTTAATGGTTAAGAGATAGCCTTAAGTCTGAATGGTTAAGAGGTAACATTTTAACCATTAAGAGATTATGAGCCAAGAGTTAGTCTCTTAATGACTGTTAAGTGGCTGCCAAACGGCCCCTAAAATAACTTAGTTAGAAGGAATGGATAAAGGAATATAAAATATGACTAACATGACGATGCTCTTGTAAGTTCAAAACCAATATATATGAAGTAAAGAATAAAATTAGGCAAGCTGAAATAAACTGCAGCGGCCCATTGGGCTTAGGACCCAGCAAAAGCAACATTTTATGCAAAATAACCAAACAAAATAGTCACTTTAATAAAAAAAAAAATCAAAATCAAAATAGTCCTTCCTTTTCAGGGACTGTTTACCGTTGAATCGGTCAAACCAAAGTGTGTTTAGTTCACTAAAAGGAAACCTTCTCTAAATCAGTTTCGGAGCCTCTTATTTGGTTAGATTTACATACGTGTTGAATGGAGCCTCTTAATCAGCCAGCCTCTTAATGGCTTAGATGGTGGGTTCGAAACAACCCATGAGCCTACCAAATACTAGTTCTTTTAATTTCAGCCAACTATAAGACGCCACATTAGCTCCGTCAATTGAGATGGCTAAGGCTTAGACGCCGCCTTTTGGCTCAAAAAATCATGAACATTATGGTGTGCCCACCATCCAAACAACCAGAGAGCGACACCTGCTACAAATTAGACATTGATTTTTAGTTGTCTTCAAAAGCGCATGACCGAACCTCTCTTTAAACAAAGCTACTGATTGAAGAAATTGGAAAAGATTGGTTTTGGCGGTAAAACCCATATTGATAAGCTTGGTACATTCGAAGCTCGAGGTAAACGGCTCGTTAAAATAAAAGTTAATAATTAAACTTCTTAAAGTTTACGAACTGATTGTAGACACGAACTTGTTATAAAATGATAGACTTAGATTTTTGGTAGGCGTTACCAAGGAAAAAGACCCTAAAACGAGGCTTTGAGACTCGAAACATGCGAACACAAATGAACTATTTTCAAAACCGAGATACATGCCACTTAAAACTCTTTTTGACGTGAAAAAACTTGATGCATATAGTAGTTTAACTAAACAGCATTCAAGCAATAAGTGCACGTATAACAAATTCTCACTGTAGTTGTATGCACAAGTAAACCACGATTTTCTAGGTTGACTAGCATATATCGTAGTTACAAGTTGGACAAAATCACGAAATAGGTTCCTTTGTACAACTTGCATAACATTAAAGGTGGTAAAAACCAAGGTTACTCATACAGCCCGTGTTTAAAATGTGGCAGATGCTCCTATACGACTCATATGGAACCTTATGAATTAGGTGAACAGTTTCTCACCTCAAATAAATACAATACAAAATTTGTAGCAATTATAGCGAAAATGAAAACTTGTAAGCTTTTGATAATACGCTAAAAAAGGGTTTTCTGTTATAATATTAGCCCTAACTATAACAAGCTTATAAGAGTAATATATGAGACTTGGAGTTAACAAGAAACAATGGAATAAGGAAAATATAAGAATATGAACTTTTACTGATGCATTAAATCTATCAAGATACATGGTATTTATAATATCAAAAGAACTATTCTATATACTATTGGGAGGAGGGGACAAGAGTTAATAATTGGTGACAATAATGAAAATGTGTCATACACAAAAAAATGTCCGTGTTGGTGACAATAATGAAAATGTGTCATACACACAAAAGTGTCGGTGTTGGTGACAATAATGAAAATGTGTCATACACACAAAAGTGTCGGTGTTCATAACATTTTCATATTTTTCAATGACTCAAATTATTGTGGCAATGAGAAGCCACACAAAAAACATGCCCAAATGCAAATATCCATCAATGCAAACAACCAAAAACCATTAGCTCCTATTACTATTCACGAGTACCCACACAAATTCATTCACTCCTTAGGCTCCACCACACACAAAATTAGCAATGTTCAAGCAACTCTTCTCCGGAGTAATGCCGGATTCCAGCAAGAAGAAAAAGATCTTCTTAACAGTTTTTGCTACATTCCTACTTATCGCACTTATCGCGGCTGTTATCAGCATTGTGGCTGGAGTTAATAACTCCAAGTCCTCTAGCTCTACGTACGACAACTTAAGAGCATCAACTGCTCACACCATTGTGAAATCATCATGTAGTGTCACTCTCCACCCCGAATTATGCTACACCACGCTTTCTAGCGACCCTGATATTACTGAAAAGGTCAAAACGTCGAAAGATTTCATTGAACTAGCTATTAATAAAACAAAAGAGAGAATCCAAACAAACCACTTGATAATAAAGGGTCTTACAGCTAGGACGAATCTCACGAAACGTGGGAAAATCGCTCTTCATGATTGTCTGGAGATGGTGTCCGAAACATTGGAAGAGCTCGACGAAGTCATAGGTTACCTTAAGGCATATCCTACGAAAAAAGGAACTCGCCGACATGTTGAGGACATAATTACTCTTATGAGCACCACTATAACCAACCAGGTAAGTACAAAAATAATACCCATGACCTATTGGTCTAGCAATTTGGTTTTATTTTTTTGTAAAAAACTAAACTTATGGTTCGGTTTTAGTTTTGCATGTAATAAAAAACCAAAAAACGGAACCGAACCTGATTTATAAATTTTCATTTTTACTTTTTTTAAATAATTTATAAGAATTTAATAAACGTGCAAGTCAAATATTTTATTCCACATGTAAAATAATAAATTAGTTATTAAACTAATAACAAAATGATTTAGACACAAATTCTTTATTTCCAGTGCAAAATTTTCAAGCTCAAATGACAAAACCAGAAAAATCAAAACTGAACTGAACTCAAACCAAAACCGAACGGTTTTAAAATTTTGGTTTTGTATTAATCGAAAACTGACCCAAACTGAACTGTGCACACCCTTAAACGGCGGTTCCAATCCTAGCAAGGTTATGGGATTTCGGGGCGAAAAATTTGCTGTTAGAAAAAAAAACAAAAAAAATAAATAATATCATAATTATTTTTTTTCCATTCTTTGCTAACCAATTCTATTATCAGGAAACATGCATTGATGGATTCTCCCATGACAAACACGAAAGGACCCTGCGCGAATCAATAATTGACGGTGAGACCAATGCCGGGAAGATGTGCAGCAATTCTTTGGCCTTGATAAAAAACTTGACTGATACAGACAATGCAGACCAATTCAAGACAAAAACAAGAAAATTAATGAATGAAAACAATGCTGAAAACTGGCCCGAGTGGTTGTCCGCAGGCGATAGAAGATTGTTGCAGTCTGGGACTGTGAAACCTGATGTGACTGTGGCTGCGGACGGTAGTGGCAACTTTAGAACGATTTCTGCAGCCGTTGCGGCTGCTCCAACTAGAAGCTCAAAACGACATGTTATTGGAATAGCGGCAGGGGTGTACCGAGAAAACGTTGAGGTCCCGAGTAATAAGTGGAACTTGATGTTTTTGGGTGCTGGACAAAGTAGAACGATTGTCACGGCAAGCAGAAGCGTTGCGGGCGGTAGTACCACCTTCAATTCGGCTACTGTTGGTCAGTAGTTGCTTAGCGTATAGCCATCTGGCATTTAATCCTACACTGTTTAAAACAAAAGTTTATCAAGTTTGACTGTCTAGGTTAGAATGGTGATTCAGAACTTCAGATTCTGGCCAAATGCCGTTTTAAACTATAATATTCAAAGTTTGACTCCTTTTATGTCAGAACGGCAGTCCGGATATTGTTTAGATGGTTGTTCTGACCAATAATTTTCAAAGTTTGATTTTTTTTTATTATTTTTTGGCAACACAACCGTCTAACTTTACGATGTGAAATCAAATAATTTTCAAAGTTTGACTTTTTTTTTTCTTTCGAAATGACTATCTGATTGTTTTGTAGATTGTCTGACTTTTATGGTCAAAACAACCGTCTGTGGATGATGTAGACATGCAGCTATAACACAACCCATATGCTTAAACGTTATTTATTAATCATAATTTTCAAAGTCTAACTCCCATATGGCCAGAAACGTCATCCAGACATTTTTCAGACGGTTACTCTAACCAATAATTTTCAATGTTTGACTTCTTTTTTCTTTTCTAGTTTTTTTGGTCAAAACGATCGTCTGCATTTTTTACATGAAATTAGATAATTTTCAAAGTATGATGTTGTTTTGTCAAAACGCTCGTCTGGGTGTTTTGTGGAACGTCCAACATTTTTTTGTTAAAATGATCGATTATGGTCAGAAAGGTCATCCGGACATTTTTTAGATGGTTATTCTAACCAATAATTTTCAAAGTTTGACTTTTTCTTTTCTTTTCTTTTCTTTCTTTCTTTTTTTTTTTGTCAAAACGATGGTCTGAATTTTTTTATATGAAATTAGATAAGTTTCAAAGTTTTTATTTTGTTTTGTGTCAAAACGCTCGTTTGAGTGTTTTGTGGAATGTCCAGCATTTTTTTTGTTATAATGATCGTTTAAGTTTGATTTTTTTAATTTTTAAAGCAACCTTATGCTTAAACATTTTATATTTTTTATCAACCATAATAAGAAATGAAACATTGAAACCAAATAAAATGATTTCTAATTTAGTTAGCAATGATTTTTCTATTCTACATTTATATCTTGATTGATGAAGCATCATTGTCATACTAATGTCACACTTATTTATATGTACAAGCAGCTGTTGTGGGTGAGGGATTCCTAGCACGTGACATAACCTTTGAAAACAAAGCAGGACCATCGGGCCAACAAGCGGTGGCCCTACGGGTCGGGTCAGACAAGTCATCATTCTACCGATGTGGCATGATAGCATACCAAGACACCCTTTATGTCCACACCAACCGTCAGTTTTATGTCAACTGTTACATAGCCGGCACAGTTGACTTCATTTTCGGCAATGCTGCAGCCGTTTTGCAAGATTGCGACATCCATGCCCGCAAACCCGGGCCAAAACAAAAGAACATGGTCACAGCCCAAGGCCGAACCGACCCAAACCAAAACACTGGGATTGTGATTCAAAAATCAAGAATTGGAGCCACGTCGGATTTAAAACCGGTACAAAAAGACTTTCCAACGTACCTAGGGCGGCCGTGGAAGGAATATTCGAGAACGGTTGTAATGCAAACGACAATAAGTGATGTGATACATCCGGAAGGATGGTTTCCTTGGGACGGGAACTTTGCGATTAATACATTGTATTATGGTGAGTATCAGAACAACGGGGCTGGGGCAGATACGTCAAAAAGAGTGAAGTGGAAGGGGTTCAAGGTGATTACTAGTGCTTCGGAAGCTCGAGGTTTTACCCCCGGAAGCTTTATTGACGGTGGTAGTTGGTTAAAGAACACGGGTTTTCCTTACTCTCTCGGGTTGTAGCGTGTAACATTTTCGTTGGTGTCGAATAAATTGTTTGAATTATTGTGACATTCTGCTAATAAGCATTTGACGTTAATTCATGGTTTATTGTTGAGTGCAGTATGTATATAGACTCTTTTCCAGGGGCGTTTCTGATTTGGGTGGGGTGGGGGTGGGGGGTTGATGGTCCCAGGTCCGATCTCCTAGATAGGCCCGAAAATCGTAAAAAAGAAAAACTATATATTTATATATATATGTATATTTAAAAAAACTGTATTTTTAATAAAAGAAACAACACCAACCCATTTTTAATAAAAGAAATCAAAATTACTATTATATTATTTTTTTTTTAATTTAAGTTATCGAATTTATATTTTATACTTAAGGTTTATATTTTTACTGGCCTTTGATTCGAAATATTTTAACAATTCTCGGATGGCCATGCTCCTTTCTTGTGGGCTCCTGCCAATTTATTGAAGCCCGTAACTTTGTATCACATCAGCCCCGAATAAATATTAGTAAATGCGACCTAACACACATTTGTTTTTTATGTCATCCACTCCCACAATAAATATCGGATCAGTTCGGTTCATTTTATTATATATATTGTATAGTATAAAAGATAACTTTGAAGTCGCAGGGCCTTATATTGGGTCACTTGACAGCACTTTAGTGGTTGCAGACATTTTTTTTTTGGTTTCTTTGTTTAGCTATTGTACAGCAAGGAATACGACGTAAATTGACCGAATGTCAATTTTGTTTTTTTAGTTTCGGTACTATAACGAATGTTATGGAAGACAGCAATACGTATACGAATACGTTAAAAGTTAGAACCGTCAGCAGCCAATTCGTTAGTTTTGACCGGTAGTGACCAAAAGAAGACAGCTAAGATTAATAAAAACTAATATACCAAATATTTGTATAGTCTAAGAAGGAATATAGCGAAATTTTGAAATATGACGACAATGCCCTTTTAGTCTTCAAAACCAGTATAAAGCAAAAATAAAATTAAGAAACAAATTTTAAATTTCTGCTAAATAAACATTGTTTCCTTCATTTCATAACCAAACATTATTACAGAGAATATTTGACAATGTGGGATTACAATAAGTGAGCAAAGTGAACAAAAGACCAATATATACAAAACTAACCTTGAGTTTTTACGTTGTGTAGACAGTTTTCGGCCTTCCGCTTAGTATTTTTCGCTTTCCAACAACTTGTGTAGTTTTTGTTTTCTCATGGTGAACTCCAAGTTTTCGCATAATACTTGTAGTTTTCGCTCGCTTTTTGATTACTAATTGTTGTTTTTTCACTCCTTTCGCACAACATTTGTTTTTTAATCATCCGTATTTGTTTTCGATTCCCAATGGACTTTACACTTGCTTTTTTTTATCTTTTATTTTAATGTGCTTTTGTATACATGTGTGAAATTGACCCACCGCAAAACACAGATGATTACCCGTTAGTTATTTTATTAAAAACATGAAAAACATAGCCATTTTAAAAAACATATTCGAGAATAATATCGAAAGGAGTGAAAAATATAGAAACTAGTTATTTAAGTAAATAAAAACTATTCAAATAATTAAAAAATATAAAGTAGGATCAGGTTCATTCGTATAAACCGGGTTATACAAGGCCCAATAGTGATAAGTTTTATCCTAATTTTGAACTATGATGCTCATATTTTAATATGTAGATTCTAGAACACTCACGTCCTTATTAGTACGAAATGCTATCAAATTCGGTCATGCATATACCTTTTTCTTTTCAAAGATTTCTCTATACATAAGACGAAAGACTACAAGAAATCTAAATTACCCCTTGAAGTTTAGATCTTTACCAAATTGCCCATTGAGAATTTTCGTACTACTGTTATACTTTTCGTATTCGTCATCAATGGCGAAGGTTGCTTAGACCCGGCCCCCCTGTTTTTTTACGCGATAGAGTAAATTTATCCGTTTTCGTCTGAAATTTTTTATACGCAGTGTAAATTTAACTGTTTTCGGCTGAAAATTTTAATACGTAGGGTAAAATTTAGTCTTTTTTGGCAGAAATTTTTTATACATAGTGTAAATTTAGTCGTTTTCGGCCGAAAATTTGCGCATGGCCCTCTTCGTTTATGAAATTTTGTATACATTCTGAGCCCCCCCCGGTTGTCTTATTCCAAGCTTCGCCACTGTTCGTCATTCCAGTCCTTCAAATTGGTATCGCACGGGATCAGCACATAAGATAACAAGATGAGGGTGTGATGTTAACAATGCCTAATCCGAGTGTTGATTCTCATGCAAAATATGGCACAATAGTTTAATTTGTTTTTTTTTTTTTTTCCAAATACTGTCTTAAATAAAAATATAAAATTAACAAGATATTAAATATGATTATTTTTTCGTTGATGCCCTCAATGGAAATCTGATTTTATATAGCGGCCACAACACACAAGTAAACCCTAGAAATCCCATAATCACAAATCAAAATGTCAGACAACATACCACTCGAAATCGAAGAGGAAATCATCAAAAGGCTTCCTGTCAAATCGTTGATTCAATTCCGGTCGGTCTCCAAAACATGGAAGTCTCTCATCGGCAGCACAGATTTTATTATTAAGCATTACAACGGCCACCACGCTCAGGTGCATCATCTACTAGTAAAGTATGACTACCCTGATTATGATTATAAGAAAAAATATGTTTCACTTATTGATGATGACACTTTACACCAACAGACATTAGTTTCCCTGACTCTTCCCACGTTGGTTAAGAGGCTGCAAGGCCTGAGATGGTCGGCTGCTCTGACGGCTTGATCTGTTTGTACTGCCGCACTAACTCCTATGGCTATCTGAAGGGTGGTACAGTTGTTCTTTGGAATATTTCAATTAGAAAAGCTATTGCTATTGTTGTGCCTGATGTCATAGGACGTATATATGATTTTATATAGCGGCAGGTAAACCCTAGAAATCCATCCATAATCACAAATAAAAAATGTCAGACCACTCGAGCTCCAAGAGGAAATCATCAAAAGGCTTCCTGTAAAATTGTTGATTCAATTCCGGTCGGTCTCCAAAACATGGAAGTCTCTCATCGGCAGCACTGATTTTATTACTAAGCATTACAACGGCCACCACGCTCAGGTGCATCATCTACTAGTAAAGTATGACCACCCTGATTATGATTATGAGAAGGAATATGTTTCACTTATTGATGATGACACTCTACACCAACAGAAATTAGATTCGACCCTGACTCTTCCCACGTTGGTTAAGACGCTTGTATTGCCTAGGATAGTCGGCTGCTCTGACGGCTTGATTTGTTTGTACAGCCGCACTTCCTACGATCGCTGTACAAAGGGTGGTACGGTTGTTCTTTGGAATATTTCAATTAGAAAAGCTATTGCTATTGTCGTGCCTAATGTCGTAGGACGTATATATGAAAGTGCTATAGGTTTTGGAACAAGTAGAGTCATAAAAGGTTTGCAGGCTGGAGCAAATGACTTTTCCAAGAAGTTGCAATTAAGCTTTAGAAGTATACCTGCAAGCAAATTTAATCCAATCCAGAACAAGTAGAGTCATAAAAGTTTTGGACAAATGCAGTTATGTGCAGCTTTGATTCAAGTAGCACATTAGATTTTTAGTTTTGTTTGGTAAAAAGATTCCAGCTTTGCTGATCTTGAAGCGGTTCTTTTTCGATCTGAAAGTCCATTATAAATTCAATTAGTAGATACTAGTAAAGTAAGTTAACATAAACACTTGAGTCCCTCTAGCATAAGTCTCGGGTTTAAATCCAACTTTCGTAGTTTTTCTGTATTTAACACCCTTTGAACGCCATGTTTAACGGTGGGGATCTGTGACTTTTCTGGTAACAGGTTCTCACGATTACCAAAATATATTAGCATAGTTAGAAGGAACGGAGCAAAATTTTGAAATATGATTAACTCGTTAACCCGAAAATTCCCTTTTAAGCGTTCCAAAACAGTATGAAGCAAAGAATAGAATTGGGAATCAATAAAAGAAAATAAAGCAAGCAGAAAGAAGAAACAAACTGAAGCGGCCCATTGGGCTTAGGAACCGGTAGATAGAGGTGCACAAATAGGATTTTTCAAATACCTGGTTTCATGTATGGAACCGGGCTCGGGTATGACTGGGTATTGGAAAATCGCGGGTCGGATTTGGGTCCGGGTATTGCCTCTAAAAGCCATACCCTATGTATCGGGTTTGGGTCGGGTATAGACTATAGAACCGAGTATTCTAAAACTGGGTATTTGATTACCCTATTTTCGGGTATTGAAAAAACCCAATTTTCGGGTTTTTTTTGGGATTTTTCCGGGTATTGTCGGATATAGATTGGATTTTTAAGGGGTTGCACTTTTTAGGGTATTTTCATAATGTGTATTGTATTTTGGTTTATAGTGAAATATAAATTAAATTATTTCTGAATATCATAAATTAAATTGCTTTTGTAATGGATTTGTAAAATGTGATGAGCCCATGGGCCAATCCTACCCATTGAACTAATATAAGTCGGCTCAATTTTGACCTGGCAACAATATCTATTTTTACTTATTGTTTCTAAATTATAAGCCCAAATTTAGTAAAGGTATGGTATTCGGTATATGGTTTCACTCTTTTCGATACAATACTGATATTTTACCGATCTCATTCCTATTCCGAGGATCCGCCATCGTAATCTATCATAATTGTGAAACTATTAAGTTCTTATAGTGAAAAAATAATTTTGATTCATTAATTGTAGTTCGGATTAAGTCTATATTCCCCCTAAGAATCACTCCAAAGAAATTGAAGACATCATTATGTTTTTTTTTCCTAAGTTTCAAATTATAAAATAACAGTTTTGCTATTATATTATTTCTTTTGTTTTATCATATTATTTTATAGGCCCTTTTTGAGGCCACTTGCATAAAACACATTAAAAACGTAAATAGGGGAAGTCAACCAAGAAAATGCAAACTTTTTGTATTATTTTAATTAAAAGGTTGAATTTTAATAATTATAAGTAAGAAAAGGAGGTTTGGGATCTAATGACCTAACTTAACCACATTCACCTTAATTATAGTCATTAATTATGCATGATTAGCCTAATTCATTATTAAATTAAAGTTTTAATATAATATCTTCAATCATAAATGCCCTCATATACATTATAAAACTTCTGGCGATAATATATTTTTATTCTTATCTGCATATTGTAAAAAGTATATATAAACAACCTTCTTCCCCTAGCCCTTAACTGCATTTTAGAGTAAAAAAATTGACTCTCCCTTATAAGAATACAACGTAGAAAAGTTCAAAATCAAAATCTACTTTAAACTTTATCCTTTGTTTGCATAATCCAAACTTAATATGTGTCTTACTTTTCATGTCTTATATTTGTTTTGCATGTTATTTAATTGCATTTTACATAGTGTGCGATTTTATATTACACAATCTAAGCTTAAAAATTAAAATACAAGTGAAACAAGAGCACCCATAATAAGCCATTTTTGGTGTTCGATTTTGGCCAAGAACGCCCAAAATAAGATAGTCGTGGATTCATTTATTTTTTAGCATCTAACTTTACTAATAAAAGAAAATAACGAGGGTGATGTGGTAATACCACATTCATTCTTGGGCTAATCTCCTTTTTCATTCATTCTACCTATCCGTGGGTTATAAGCAAAACCATTTTGTTAAATATGTTATAATTTCCTTTCTAATCTTTCATCGCATTCATATTTATTCATGGGTCATGGATCAAAATAATTTTGACAAAAGGGTTGTAATTTCCTTTATAATTTTCTAATTTCTCATCTTATTTATCCTACATATCTATGGGTCATGGGTCAAAATAATTTTGACAAATAGGTTATAATTTTAATAAATGGATAATGAGTTATAGCTATCCATGGATAATGAGTCAACAATTTTAATAAATGTTGTATATTGTTGTAAACTTGTAATCGTTTATCTAATTCTAATTTCTTTGAGATTATAGACTTCTTACTATTTGTAATATATTTTATTTTCTTCTTACCTTTAATTTTATTCATTTATTTAAAAAAAAACATACCTTATTTATTTTTATTATTTAACAAATCCCGTGTAATACATGGGTTCAAAAGCTAGTAAAAATATATATATGTATAAATAGAAATACGTGGTTAAAATGAAAATGATAGTACTGATGTGATAATATTTTTGGGTTTTTTATTAGGCTAATTCTTTTTAAATGTTTTTTTAAAGAATTAATATTTTTTTATTTGACAATTGACTAAACACGCTTTTAAATGATTTTTTTACAGTATGATTAATGTGAATGGGCTGATAGTATTTAGAACAATTTATACTTTTATAAAATATTGAATATCTTAAAGACAAATAAGAAAATTTCAAATCAAAAATTTATTAATAAGTAAAATAATAGTATAAGATAAGCATCTTCATACAAGGTAAAGATCATATAATATTTATTGATGATATATTAGAATATATTTTCAAAAATATTTCATTTGATTTTCCTTGCGGTCCTTGTTTTGGGGACTAGCAAGTGCTATTTTGTGATTGAATGAAATTTACCTTTCAAAAAAAAAAACAACACATTCCACTTTGTATCTTGTTTACTTCTCTTTTTCTTTAATTATTCTACTTTTTCAATCCTTGAGTTTACCTCCAATACAAAAAGATCATGCTAAAGAAAGAATATCATGATCGTCAATGGGATTGCCTCACGAACAAACCCACGCCGCGCTACTTGGGGTTGTCTCACAAACAAGCTCAAACGCCAACCCTCTCTCCTCCCCTGTCATAGAACCTATTCTAGAGTGTCATCTCAATGGATGCCTCTTTTGCCTCTCTACTCTACACCGCCCACTTGGGTTCGTCACATGGTTTAGTTAGTTTCTTTTATCCTAATTTTGGCTTATATGCAGCTAAAGGCTATGTTTTTCTTCTTCCTAACTTACTATAGGTTGCATTAAGAATGTTTATTCAACTTTTATATATCCCCTCATATTCACCCAATAAAAAAAATCATAAATTAAACATATCCATTTTCAAACTATCATATGTGAGTTTAAATTGTAATGGAAAGAAAAGACTTGAATGGTTTATGGTTATATTATAATTTAGACAAAATGACAAAAGACGTCCTTTACGTTTGATCGTTTTTTCAGTAGACGTCCTTTAGCAAAAAAAAATAGCAGAAAACATACTTATGTATCAAATCCTTTTCACGTTAAGTCCTTTGGCTCTAACCCAGTTATTTGTTCTCGCTAAATATGAGGGTAGTTTCATAAATTCATATATTTTTTTAATAATTAAAATAATTAACCCCTCTCTCCCCCCCCCCTCCCCCACTATCATCTCAGATTACAGTCACCACCACCAATTGACCAAAACCATTCTTCCATCACCACCAAGACTCACCGCCACCTTGTTTTACTTCACCATCGTAGGGAGGACCTAGAAATCCATATCTGTTGTATGATGCGGCTTAACTGATACAGGAACCCATGGCACTAGAAGTGGTTCGCTAGAAAACCTCACTTCGTCGGAAACACTCCAGGTTGCCGGAAAACAGACCTTTGTGCCTGGGTTGAAAAGTACACACTCAATCCGCCCCAAAACCCTTCTCCGTTGCTCGATCTGAGCCTGGAATCATAGCCGCCACCGCTATCGTCATCGCACAGCGGCGAAACCCTAGTTCCTCGCCGGGAAGTGGAACAGTTGATACCACCGCCGTACCACCACGACTCGTCAACACTGTTCTGCTAATCACTCTTTTCGCCGGAGTTTCCATAATCATCATCAACAGCCCCCATATTCACAATTTCCGTCGCCGAAACCCTAGGTTACCAGAGAACGCACCAGCCATCTGAATCAATCGGATCTAAGGTAATGAACCGTCGATCTCGAAATATGATAGAACTCAAATACAGTTTGATTTCATTGATGAAACTTTAATTAAGCTTGTACAAACACCCGTAATCTATTGAGATTTGAATGGATTGGACTTTTCAGATCTTAGATTATTCCTAATCGATTGGATTGGTCTTTAAGCGGTGGTTTGCGGTGGTCCGGTGGTGGTGTGGTCTGTGGTGCAGGTGGATGGTGAAAAATTATCCCATATTTTTCAATTGTTTTTAGAACTGAAAAAACATGAAAATAGTGCTTTTCTTCGGAGTTTGAGAAAACTATTATATCGTCAACATAGACGGTACAATATTCTTCTAATCCTCTTAAAACGTTTTGCATATGTCGTTGAAATATGCTGGGTGCTTGTTTTAAACCAAAAGGAACTACCTTCCATTGATAATGTCCGTCTGGGCACGTAAATGCAGTTAATAACTGCGATTCTTCATCTAATAGTACCTGCCAGAAACCACTTTTGCAATCGAAACTTGAAAAAATGGTTTTGCCTCTTAAGAGGGTTAGTAACTCTTGCATACACGGGAGATTATGGCTATCGCCTTTAGTAGCTGCATTGATTGCTTTATAATTTACAACCATTCGCTTTTTTCCTCTTCTTTTTTCTGCCTCATTTTCAACTAAGAATGCAGGAGACATGTGAGGAGATTTACTTGGGACTATTAATTTAAGATTTAATAGTTCTTTGGTTTGTTTTTTAAACTCTTCCCTATCCTGGGGACTATATTTCATAGGTTTTACCCTGATTATAGTTTTTGGATCAATTAACTCTATTGATGCTTTCATCCATTTTTTGGATTTTTCAGGATCTATAGGGTTTTCTGAGCATACTTTCTCAAGTATTTCTTCAATTTTTTGATACTTTCTTATTTCTAGAAAATATTTTTCTTCAGGTTTTATAACTTCTTGAGTTATATTAGTACCTGGTATTTGTTTTGTTTTTGAATCTTTTTTCATAGATTCAAGAAATCCGGGCTTTCCTAATTGAAAGGCTTTGTTACTTTTTTAATCAAAATCATTTCTTGATTAAGATGAAAAGATATTCTATCAAGCCATTGGGTAAATGGACCATATAACTGACAGAAATTATTTCCTAAGAGTATATCAATACCTGATTCCTGTTGATAGATTGTTGGAATAATAAAAGGTTCTCCTGAGAAATAGACAATCAGATTTCTACAGACTTTATCCAACTTAATTGTTTCTTGATTGGCGATTGTTACATCAATGCTTCTGGGAGTATTTTCCCATAATTCATCGGGTATAACATGCTTGCTTGCGAGACATAGACTTGCCCCTGTGTCTATATAACAGTGTAGAGTTATAATTTTATATCCTTTTAGGAAAATTTTTCCCTTGATATAAATTGAGTTAGGATTAGTTATGTTTGAATATACTAACTCATTTTTCTTTTGAGAAAAAAGTAAAATATCTTCTTCCCAATTGATAATTAGATTTTTATTCATCCAGATTCTTCGGAAGAGAAATCTTCAGAGGATGAATCACTAATTATTTTTAATGAATATACTTGCATATAATCATCAAAACTATCTTCAGAGGGAAAATATCCATCTGTTTTTGCTATAGAGATAAGCTTCGTTTTCTCTGGAAATTTTTGTCTATTAGGACATTCGTCAGCATAATGCCCTTCCTCAGAGCATATCCAACATCTACATTTCTTTTTTCCTTGAGTACAAACCTTAGGTTTTTCTTTTGAGAAGTATTTACCAGGAGTAAATTTTCTCTTTTTATTTTTCCAGAATCTTTTCTTTGGTTTATACCTTTTTTTATATTTCTTTTTGAAATATTTTTTATCTTTTGTTTGCTCACAGCCGAAAGATAACTGTGGAATTTCTGCTAATTTCCTGCAACAGTTTTTGTTGAATCTTTTTAACTGTTTTTGTTTTTTAGAGAAATCACAATATGTAGCAATTTCTTCTTTAACAATTTTAGTAGCAAACCCAAGAGAATGCATTGTTAAACCGTTTTTCTCTTTATTCCATCTTTCTTTGGCTTTTTCACCCACGATTGGAATTTTCATTAAGTAGACTTCTACCCAAGAGTGGTATTCTCCTGTACTTAATTTGTATAAATTTGTTTCGAATAAACAGGTGAATTCGTCTAAAAGACAGATGTCACATAACTGTGCTCTTGTTAAATTTTGTCTTGCTTTTTCAAGCAATTTCTGGTTTTCTAGATCTTTATTAGAAAAGAAATCAAGGCCTAAAAACATAGTGTATAAGGCGTTAATAATTTGTTCAAAAAGATCAATACCATCTAAATCCTCATTCCATGAGGTTCCTTTGATAAAATCTTGTATTATTCCCGCGGACTTATGCTCTATTAGCAATAACAAGGTTCTAGCATTAGAGAATTCTTCTTCATTAGACTGAATTATCAGGCTAATTTCGGTATTCCATTTATCAATTACCTCTTTTCTTTTTTCGAGGTCAAAGATACAGTCAATTTTTATAGTGTCAATGGCAGTAGAGCTTCCATTGTTAGCACTAGGTATTCCCTTATGATATGGCATAGAGAATTCAGCTTTTGCTTTTTTATAGCGAGTTCTATCATAACTGGTACTAGCTTGATGCATTCTAGTATTTTGTTTTGGAATTTCATCTTCTTCTGAAGAATCTTCTTCCTCTTCTGTTTTAGGCTCTGGAATAACCAAAACTGTTTCTTTTGGGAAATATTTTTCGTTCAAATTTTTATTTTCAAAATTTTTTTTCTCACATTCATCTTCACTTAAAGACAAAAGTTGAACGAGTTCATTAATTTGATCCACTGGAAGGGTATCTAATTGCTCATCAAAAACTTGTTCTAATTTTTTCGTAATAGAATTCATTTTGACTTAAGCTGTAGAAAATATAATTTCTTTTTCTTCAAGAACTTGTAAATGATTCTTAATATCATATAAGGCTGAGAATTCTTTAGCAAGATTGTTAAGCCTTTCATGAGGATCCATATTGATGTCGTTTATCAAGTAATGAATTCTTATTTGTATGGAGTGAATGAGTATTCTATATTCATTCTTTTTAGATTGAATATTTCTAAAGGCTATTTTTAAATAATTTTTTATCATTGCCTTATTTTGACTTTTGAAGGTCTTCTTCATTAGAGTTAAAAGGCCAAGTTAGCGCGTTTGGACTTTTGGAATTTCCTAATGATGGATTTCCCACGTTGAAGTTAGGAAAAGAGTATTTCTGAGATTTTTCAGAAATTTTTTCTTTTTGCCTTACGGATGTTGAAGGCTGCGTTTTTTCGTGATTATCAATTTTTTCTAAGACATCTTTGATAATTTTTGCCGCAATGACTTCTAAATTTTCTTTAGCCATGTTGTCTATTTTATTAATTAATTCTTTAATTAATTCTTCTATTTTTATGAGTGAACTCATATTATTCTTAGAGAATATATGTTTATTTATGCTTCAATTTCTTCTTCTAAAGTGGCTATAGTATTTAAAATTAGTTTTGAGGATATTATATCCCAACAACTTCTTTTAAAATTTCACCGTACTTATATATCCTTTCAGACATAGACCTCATTAATTGAAGTTCACTGTTACCAGCTTCTCTTAAATGCGAAGAGGTTCCTGCATAACTATGTCTTGGTTTAGACGCAAGTATTTGTTTGTTTCGAGCAATATCAATTGCCCAGTTTTCTCGTAACTGTGAAGGTTCTGAAAACTTACTTCCTTCTACGGTTCCGATTTCTGAAAATACATCTTCTATAGTTATATTCTCATTTTCTTTATACTCAATTGAATGAGTACTATTTGTTAAAGCATATGAGATTAAATAATTAATCGTAAATACTTTATTTCCTGGTTCCATCAGGTCGGTTCTTTCACACTGATGTATGAAACTTAAAGTTTTATCGAAATCTTTTGAATCTCGATGTAAGGCAAATTTAGGATAAACAGTAAACATAAATTTACCATATGCTAAATTTCCTTGTATAGCTCCTAGGAGAGCGTCTTGTCTATTGATAATTCTATTATCAACTAAAGCCATTTTTATTGGAAAATTAATTCCATCTCTAAATTGTGCTTTTAGGAGAATTTTTACAGCTCCTATATGTACCATAAAGAGGGACTTTCTTAAATCTGGTTTTATTTGCAAAAGTCTTTTTGCAATTTCTCCCTTTGTTAGAAGTGGTAAATACACTTCTCCAGATGTATTTCTTATATCCATTGAGATTTCTTCCGTGTTGAAACAATAGAAGATTTTATTTTTTCTAGTAAAAGCTCTTGAAACAAGACTTTGTAAATTATTAGATTGGTTAAAAACTTGCTTGGAGTTAAGCTTAAATTTAAGCTTGTTAATTTTTGATAATTGATCAGAATTAATCATGTAATCTGATGAAAAACCTTTTTCATTTTCACTGAAATTTATTATTTCAGTTGTTTGTTGTTCTGATTCTTCAGAATTTTTTGAAAACAAAAGTTTGTTTTCCATTTTTAAAGAGTTTCTATACACTCTTATTTTTAAAAAAAAAAGCAACGAGGCTCTGATACCAAATATTGAATTTACCAAATATACCAAATATATGGATCATATTTGCGGATTTTGAAAAATATTTTGTTTAATGAAAGATATATTTCTTTTGGTAAGGAGAAACATATATAGAATCATTTGAAGTATAATAACAGCAGAAATAAATTTATACCTTTCAATCTGTAATCAATCTATCTTGCTCTTGTAAATTCTAATCTTCTGCAAGTGACCAATCCAACAACACCATGATTTCCCTAACGCCCTCTTGGCTAAACGGTACTCTCCTTGGAGGCTACATAGGATTCCAGGTTTTACAGGATGAAAACTTATTATGAAGAAGATAAAGGAATAAGATTTAAAAGGATATTTTTATTTCATAACTGTTTTTCCCGAAGGAAAAACTTCTTGATATCTACATTGTTTCTCCTTTAAGGAGATTTACTCACACATGCTTAGAAAATTAAAAGTAAAAGAAAAGGGGCGAGTGTTGATGCCCTTAAACCTAAATCATACTTCTTTATATAGGAGAAGCAGATTTTTACAAATGACCAAAATGGCCTTCTTCTATCGTCATTGATGACGTTTTTAGTCTATATACCCATGTGTTGGGTCCAGGTATCTGGTGTCTTCTTCCGAAAAGTAGATTCCTTCTTCAGTGGAAGAGCTGCTTTTTGCTTTGCACCATGTGCATTGGTGGTCTTCAATAATTTCTTTTAACTTTTGGCAAAGTTTTTTTTTGGTGGTGGGGCTGACCTCCACTTTATTTTCAATAATTTGTTGTGTGAAATTATTGATGGCTGCCTGTTCGACTTGTGGAAGAGGCGTTGTGCTATAGCTTGTAATAATGCAATTATTACTGCAATAATTTACTTTGTTAAAGCTTCCTCTCTTGATTTTATTAAGATTGTGAAAGATCCTAATGAATCTCTCTGTCCTGATTGAACTCCAGTTTTCAATGTCTTCATCATCGTTCATAATTTTTGAAGGATTGACAGTTCTTATTTTGGCTAGGCCAATTTCTAGGTGATGGTAGGCGGGAAAAGTACTTCCTTGATACCAATCGGGAAGAGTGGATGTGCATTTGACAAAGATATTTGCATCCTTTGCTGCTGCAATCTTCTTTCGAAAGTTTTTAATTGCTTTCTTCATTCCTTCTGTCAATAAACTGATTTCTAGCAAATTAGACGCAGGATAAATAAACTTGATTAATCCAGCAGAAAATGCTAGAGAAACAAGTTCTGGGCTAGAGCCTGGGCAAAAGACAATTAGGCTTTTAGTGGCCTTATCTTCTGTGTAGATATGTTCGGACTCAAAATCGTTTTGACTAAGGGACCTTGCTTTGGACCATATTGTCCTGAATTCATCCAGAGATATGATATCCTTTTCTTCTTTTTCTTCAAAACGTGTCATTTTTGAGAAATTTGTGGGAGCTTCTCTGAATTCTATAATTTTTTCTTGTTTCCTGGGTTTCAAAGGTTCAGGAAAAGTTATTACCTTTAGAGGTATTTCTTTTTTGCCGAATTCCGCAGAGAAAGGTGTAGCTTCTTGTTGAGCTTGATACAAAGTTTTGTATTTTCTAAACGGGAAGGGATTTCCCGAGGTGTATTTGGAGACTAGAGACCAGTCTTCATAAATACCTCTGTGATCACCGTAAAAAATGACATAGAATCTAGAAGTATCTTTTTCTGGTTTGTTAGCCATTTCTGAGTAACTTGGTCTGAGAGAGACCTTTTCAGTTTTTGGCAAACTGTCAGCCATCAACGGATTTGTTGTGTCTTTACCAGAGCCGTTTGCTTCTGGACTAGATGAAGATTGTGGTTCTTCATTTACCTTATTTTTGCTTTTTTCCAAAGCAACAGGAGTTAACGGACTTGAGTGTTCTTTACCCTTAGCCGTTTGTAAGGGAATAGATTCAGATTGTATCCTTTCGGATTCCTGTTCTGAATTAACAGTTATTGCTTTTAGACTTTCGTCATATAAAGCTATTTTTTCTTGAATGGCTTTAAGCTCAATAATCAAGAATTTTTCTTTAAGGCGTAATGCCTTTAATTCATCCATGAGAGGATTAAAAAATTTCTTTTTATTTTCTAAACCCGAATCCCCTTTACTTAAAAATTTATAAAAAGAGATATTGAATTTTGAGATGATAAATATGAGCTGGTGTGGTCCTTATTTATAACCGGGTAAATAGTGATTTCAATTATTTTGAAAATCACGTGTAAGGCAATCAGCCAAGACATTTTTTGGCCCCTCAAGGTGCTCAATATCAAAAGCATATCTTGAGAACCACATTTGCCATCTGACGAGGCGTCCTTGTTTATTATCTCCAGAAATTTTTGTTTTAAGGAAATAAGTAAAATTTTTGTTATCTGTCCTGACTAAGAATTTTACAGGAGTGAGATAAATGGAAAATTTTGAGATAGTATTTTTTACCGCTAGTAATTCTTTTTCATTACTGTGATAATTTCGTTCAGCTGGTTTAAAGCTTCCCGAAGTGTATCTGCATATCTCTTCTTTTTCGGCTGTTTTAGCCTTTAGAACTCCTCCCCAAAAATCGTTTGAGGCATCTGTTTCTATAATAAGAAAATCTTTTTCTTTTGGGAGATAAAGTTTTGGAAAATCTGTTAATTTTTTCTTTATCTTTTTTATGTAATCAGTATCAGATTGTTTCCATTCCCAAACATAATCTTTCTTTAATTTTACCTGTAACGGTTTTCTAAGCTCTGCAAGCTTTGGAATATAACTTTCTGCATAAGTTAAAACGCCCAAAAATCTTTGAAGATGTTTCTTGTCTTCTAAGATATTAGGAAATTTATGCAAATTTTCTAAAATGTGTTTTTGAGGACAATGAGTCCCTTGATCAATTTCTAAGCCTAAGAAATTTATTTTTGTTTTAAAAAGATTTGCTTTCTTTTTAGATAAAATTATCCCATATTTTTCAATTGTTTTTAGAACTGAAAAAACATGAAAATAGTTCCTCGCCGGGAAGTGGAACAGTTGATACCACCGCCGTACCACCACGACTCGTCAACACTGTTCTGCTAATCACTCTTTTCGCCGGAGTTTCCATAATCATCATCAACAGCCCCCCATATTCACAATTTCCGTCGCCGAAACCCTAGGTTACCAGAGAACGCACCAGCCATCTGAATCAATCGGATCTAAGGTAATGAACCGTCGATCTCGAAATATGATAGAACTCAAATACAGTTTGATTTCATTGATGAAACTTTAATTAAGCTTGTACAAACACCCGTAATCTATTGAGATTTGAATGGATTGGACTTTTCAGATCTTAGATTATTCCTAATCGATTGGATTGGTCTTTAAGCGGTGGTTTGCGGTGGTCCGGTGGTGGTTTGGTCTGTGGTGCAGGTGGATGGTGAGAGAGAGAGAGAGAGAGAGAAAGAGAGAGAGAGGAAAATATTTTTATTCTTTTATTTTAATTATTAAAAAAATATATGAATTTACAAAAATACCCTCATGTGCCCTGCACATGACCAAATTTGACAGAAATATTTAACAAGGTTAGTGACAAAGGACATAACGTGAAACAAATTTGAAACATGAATTATGCCTTTTGCTATTTCTTTCATTAAAGGACGTCTAATGAAAATCAGGTCAAACGTAAAGGACGTCTTTTGCCATTTTGTCTATAATTAATAAATTGTATTTTATGAAATATATATTTGAAATGAGTATATATGATATTTTCTTGTAGTATATACGATACTACACATAGCCTAGAATTTCATTAATTCTTATTTATGCTACATTTGTTTAGAAAAATAGCAACTTGTCTAGAAACACACACATTCTAGTAGGTATTAGATTATTGTCAATCATTCTTTTGGTTGGATCGTCATATCAGTTGATATGAATATGAATTATCATCTTTAGGCTTATGTGGCAACAACTTACACAAATTATTATCATCCAATTATCAATTTTCCTACCCTAACAACTAAACAGTCATGCTTAATAGATTGTGTAGTAACTAGTAAGATTTGCCATTCAAAGGAAGATACTAGTTCCTAACAACTATTACCGTTGAATATTAACTAACAAGTTCGAAAGCGTAAGAATTGAGGCAAAATTATTCGGTTAATGTTTTAAGATTTTAATTTTGGTTTGCTGGTTCATGCTGAAATCCGTTACAACGGTTTACCATAATGAAATGAGAGTATAATTTGTACCAAAAATCTAGTCATAGCCTTTTGAATTAAAGAAAAATGGTTTGGGTGAGGGGTATTAATCGTGTTACGCATGCCCGAATACAACCCGTGTTACTATATAAAATAATAACACGGGTTGTATTCGGGCATGCGTAACACGATTAATATACTAGAAGAAAATATCATATATACTCATTTCAAATATATATTTCATATATTTGAAATATCAGGTCAAATATAAATGACGTCTTTTGCCATTTCAAATATATATTTCAAATATCAGGTGAAGCGTAACACATATCATAATGTATATCCTAAACATGATTAGTATAACTCGTCTATCTTAAGGGATCCGAAAGAGTATTGAACGAGTTCACGGGTGTGATAACATGACTTGCAAACATGTAGGAAACGAATTCATTAATAAGTGATCTGTTTAAGTACAATATAAACAAAAGACAACCGGTTGTTTATTACTATTGTTGTTGTTGTTATTATTATTAACAGCAAAGGTTCAGACACCCGGGATTATCCTTACGCTCGAAAAACAGAATTAACAGCAAAAGTTCGGACATCCGGGATCACCCTTCTGTCCAAAAACAGAACGTAATCCAGCCCTTTCAAGAGGAAACCCACAACTAGGAAAACTCTCTAACTTAACTCGAAAGACCTCTCCTAAGTCATGGGGCTACCACTAGACCTACTGGTATTTGGTGGTTTGTTATTATTAAATTATTAAATGTGATAATAAGAGGTTAAACATGGAAATGATAATGGCACATTGGCACTTATCCATTATTTCATTCTTTAATAAAATTTGAAATTATTAAATCCACTATAGCCTGTATATAATGTGTTAGATTCTATTCTCCCATTTTAAACTCTAATAATCATTGAGCTTCTTCATATATTGTTGTGAATTCTAATCCACATTTCTACACACTTAATCATTGGCCAACACCTAATTAATCCCCACCTCTACAAAACCAGCATCCCTTCACTCTCCTTTCTTCCCCCCTTCACTTTCTTCACTTAATCAATTGATTCATTTCTCTTCTATTTTAATTAAAATTTTTTTCAAGAGTTAGTTTTGATAGACGATTTGTTGCAGCTTTTTTGAAATCAATCTGTAAAATGTTTCTTAGATTTTACTTCCAATTTCCTAGCAAATTCAAGCTTAAAGATGTAGACTGGGAAACAGAGAGATAATCGACTAATCGATAACAATCATCGTCGTATTTAGAAGTAAATTCTTGGAATTGAAGGATAATTGTTACGTTATCGAGCTGCATCTGCTGGTAATTCACTTATTTGATTTCAATTTTTCCTAGTTTACCAGGAAGAACATTTTTTATCGAGTACTGGTACAATACTGATACGTACCAGTATCGACAGAACACAACCGGTACCGGCACCTATTTTGTTCGGCCAGATGCCAGACACCTGTTGTGTTCGTTCGGTGTCAGGCACCTGGTACAATACCGATACCGTACCGGTATCACATAACACAATCGGTACTGGTATGCAAGGCTTCGCTACCGACCGAACACAATCATACCGGCACCTATTGTGTTCGGCCAGGTGCCAGACACCGGTTGTGTAATACCGATACCATACAAGTATCAACATAACACAATCGGTACCGATATGTAAGGTATCACTATTGACCGAACACAATCGTACCGGCACCTGTTGTGTTTGGCCAAGGGCTAGACACCGGTTGTGTTCATTTGGTGTCAGGCACCTGGTACAATACCGATGCCATACCAGTATCGACATAACACAATCTGTACCGGTATGCAAGGTATCACTGCCCACCGAACACAATAGTGCCGGCACCTATTGTGTTTGGCCAAGTACACCGATTGTGTTATTGTGTTCGTTCGGTGTCATGCACCTTGTACAATACCGATACCGTACCAGAGTATCAACATAACACAATCGGTACCGCTATGTAAGGTATCACTGCCAACCGAACACAATCATGCCAGCACCTATTGTGTTTGGTTAGGTGCCAAACACCGATTGTGTTCGGTCAAGTGACCTGCCGGCACCGATTGTGTTTGATCGGTACTGGCCAGTACCGACCGAACGAACACAATCTGTACCGACACCTAACCTAACCTAACACAACCGGTACCACCTGGACCTGTATTCATTTCTTCATTCATGATATTAATTTGAAACAATTTACTGACTAAATACGTTAATAATAATTTTTAGATGTCCACTACCGTAATGAGCGACGCAATAATAATGCCTGCAACAGACTCGCCATCGCCACCAGTAACATCCTCCAAACCACCACCCGAAGCAACAGAAGTCGAGTGCGAATGCTGCGGACTGACGGAAGAGTGTACACCGGAGTACATAGAACGCATTCGCCAACGGTACCTTCGGAAATGGATCTGTGGATTATGCGGTGAGGCGGTTAAATACGAGATCGTTAAGAGCAAGAGGCTGATTAGCACCGAAGAAGCTATGGCGCGCCACGTGTCGTTTTGTAGACCGCCGGATCCTACCGTTCATTTAATTGCGACCGTGAGATTGATTCTCAGGCGGAGTGTGGAGTCGTTGAGTGCTGTGAAGTCGATGGCGGGAAATGATGAAGGTATTGAAGCAGAGGAAATGCATTCAACGTGATGGTTAATGAAATTATGAAAATATCTTCGTTTGGAGTTTTGAATGGAGGATAGAAATGGTTTGTTTTTCAAAGCTGAATATGTATTTATCTTATAGTTGTTATGATATCATCAAATAAATCAATGGCAAAAGTTGTTAAAATTATAAATTATAAAGAGAATTTGCTAAATGATTCAATTTTAATTGTAGAGTGAGAATCCAAAATTGATTTAAAGTTTAAAATTATTTTATTAAAGTTCTAGTGAAAACAATCTGAGCTGACACATTTGAAATTTGTGTTGATGGATTCCAAGATCTAATAATGTTATGACACATGTCTGAGTAAGATAAAATTCACACAAAAACCGTAGGACCCATTAAAATTGTTACGAAAACCGTCTGGATCATAATAGTGTAGGGAGATGGGTTTTTAATAAAATATTATTATATTTAATTTAGCTCATATATAGTTTTTCTTTTATAACTTTTAAAATATAAAGTTTTATAAAATTTCGAATATACCATTGAGACGAGCTTATTTTTATCTACATGCCGATATAAATTTTACTCAAAACCGACTCGGATCAAATTTATGTCGAAGCGTTCAACAAAAGTTGACCGACTCGGTTTTGAATAAAATTTATATTGGTGCGTAAATAAAAATAAGTTTGTCTCAATGGTGTATTCAAAATTTTATAAAACTTTATATTTTAAAATTTATAAAAGAAACATTAAATATGAGTAAAATTAATTATAATAATTAAATATTAAGAACAAACAAAATTTCGGATTCCTAGAAAAAAATAGGGATGGCAATGAAACCCGAACCCGACATAAATGGGACGGGTAATACCCAATTTTGTAAAAGTAGGTTTCCAAGGCCGAGTACCCGCTACAAGGTGTAGCACCGAGGAGAGTTTCTTCAACTCCGCCTAGTTACTAAGAATTGACTAAATGCGGTCAACCTCAGCCAAAATTACATCTAATCGGTCAACTTGGGCCGATTTTGACTTTAAGAATAAAATATAATTCATATTTCTATAATATTAAAAAAACATCTCACTTTTCTAAGTTAATGATTAGCAAATTTTAGAATGATTTAGTATTTAAAAATGTGTTTCTCTTATTTATATTGATATTCACCTATTTTGTTATAAATATTAGTATACTTTTAATATTTGACATATATATAATATTCAAAAATTAATTTTCTTTATATTTACCAATTCCGAGTACTCCCCGAGTAGGTCCGCCTAGCGACTTTTGCAACCATGGTAATACCCGACCCGTTAGGGTTTGGGAATAGTTTTGAAATTTTTTGCGGGTTTGGGATTTCTAATATACCTGATTACCCTTCCCGATTACCCGATAACATAGACCCATTTACCCGATTATATACCCAATGTACCCGATATAGCTTATTATATTATACATATACTGTATTCCAAATATATTATTTGTCGAAACTTGTTTATGTCAATTTCTTGAGATATTTTACCTTTTTGGTAACCATCTTTGTAATCGATTGGTTATATTTTGTCAAAACCCCGATAGAAACACGATGGGTTTTGAGCCGGGTATACCCAACGAGTATTTTGTCAAAACCCGATGGGTTTGGGACAACCCGAAACCTGACGGGTAATTACCCGATTAAAACCCGACGGGTTTGGGATGGACTTTTATATCCTGGTATGGGTTTGGGAATACCTAAACCCGACCCAAACCCAACCCATTGCCATCCCTAGAAAAAAGATAGATTTCAAAAGGATGGATTATTTTCAATAGTCGTCAGATCCGATGGTTTTCATCTAAAAGTTTTTTGAAGATGAATTTGGTTCAAAACTCGCCAGCCAAGACGGATTTCGTTCAAGAATTGTCCCCGTCGACAATTTTAAAAGGACAATTATAGAATCTACAAAAAAAAATGACTATTTTAAGAATCTCTCTTATTAAATGGACTACTTTGAAATTTTCTCTAAAATATATCCAAATTAAAGGTGAAAGTTGGAAAATGCTTGTGATAAGAGTTAACACTATTTCCAAATTTCAAACTAATCAAACTAGCTCATCAGAATTAAGGCACATATCATAGTAATTAATCATATGGGTTTGGATATGGTAGAAATCATCTATTGTGTGAAAATAGTAAGAAACAATTCTGGCCATATATATATTTAGATCCAACGTATTAGATTGTGTGAAATAGTACGATGTTTGTTTCTACTGTTTAGATGTTTCTAAATGGGCAAAAAGGTAAACTTCGGGGTTTTTAAAAAAGGAGAATTGCTTAATGTGAGGCTGGTCATTCGTTTTCAACGATGAAGTTCCCCACAATACTCTGACTAACAAATTGAAGATAAAAATGAGGCGATTGAAGATTATAGATGGTCTTACAACTAGTAAGTATCTCATATTTGTGTTAATTAGAATGATTTGAGTTAAAAAAAACCCTAATTCTTTTTTGCCCTGGTTTTGTTATCGGGTCTTTTTACGGTTAAATCCGAAATCCGCGCCCATACATGTGAAAATCCCCTTGGATTTGTGGATTATTAACAAAAATCATTGTTGAATTGCAAAAATTTCTTATGTTAATGCAGTAAGCAGTTCGCATGTTTAATTTTTTCTCTAGGTGTTGCCAACGACGATGGTTTCAATGTCACTATCCTCGAATATAGCAATTTGTGTTGGTGTTAGTCCTAATAATATATGTGTTGCTGTTAATAAGAGATATGCTAAAATTATATTGGTTTCATATGTGTTTTCTAAGCATCTAGGAACCTGTTGTTGGTTGTTTAAGAACGTGTTGTTAACTGGTGTTGGTATTTAATAGTTATGGTGTGTTGTTATGTTGGTGTTGGTATTAACTAGTTATGTTGTGTTAGTTGCATGTATTCTTTAGGATTTAGGAACCTGCTATTGGTTGTTATGATGTGTTGGTTTTTAAAGTATGTGTTGCTAAAGTGATATTGTTAGTTAAAATTTTTGTACTTGGTGTAAGTAAGTTAACGGCTGTCATGTTGGTATATTAGGTGTCTTTAGTTTGTGATTTCATCCACTGTTATATGTATGTGTTGTTATTGTGATTAATGTTTAGTTTCATATCATATGTGCTGGAATCATGTTGATATTGTCTTGGTGTTAGCAATATAAATGTGGAGAGTGTGCCGGTTCTGTAAGTGTTGGTTGTTAATTAGAGATTATGCTGTTATCATGTCGGTTTCTGACTCTGATTTCCTATTTTTGTAGCAATCAGGAGTTAATCAATAAGCAAACGCAGCTTCAAATCCAATTGACTTAGTAAGCGAACCAACAGGTATTTACTTAGTTGTGTTATTTAATAGAAAAACTTTTTTTAAGTAGAACATGTTTTTGATAACATATCATTTTTGTGGTTTTGTAGTTGGCAAAGTGGGAACATATAATTGTGTAACAAAAACGAAGGGCGCCAATTATTAATGTTGGATCGATACGACGACTCCGAAGCCACGAAAAAGAAGACTAGAAATGTCAACTTAACGATCTGAGATTGAAATATCATTCTAAAATATTGTTAGCCGATGATAACATTTTGAAGGATTACGTGATCAAAGAAGTTCGTGAAATACTATGATGGACGATGTTGTTTAAGAAAAGTGGAAGGAAGGTGTGTTCGATAGGCTGGTGTCACATGCGTTCTATTGGATTGCTTATTTTTTGTTATTTTTCTTTTTTTTGCAAAAGTTTATTAATATTTGTATTGGGTATTGTTTAAGAGTATTGGGATTTTTTTGTTTTGGTGAATCTTACAAACGTTAGAAGTTAAAAACAACACATTATTATGTTATATGATTGTTAATGTTAAATCGTTTTTGTTAATTTTGGCTGTGTGTTTACCAAAAGACCACTTTGTTAATCACAATAGGATATGCAAACCGCACTGGATATATCTTGACAACAAGTAAGGCATTAAAGTTAAATCTTCAAACTTATTAGATGAAAGAGTAAACCAACCAATAAACAAAATCTGGTAAATTTCATAAAACAAATTCCCACATAAAATGTAAAAATTATACAATGTAATGAACTAAGTAAATGTAAAAATTCAATATTTCCCAATTATCTACACATCTAATATACAACAAACCAATTACCAAATGGTTGAGACTGTGTTGGGTGGCAAACTGTTGGTGTGTTATTAAACGACTTTGTTGTTGTGGTATAAGTGGTTGGGTCGTGTTGCGTGGGACTGTGTTGGTTGCAAAGTAAGCCTCAATATATTTAGGTTAGTGTTGGTGTATTAGTAAAAGGTTGTGAGGCGCTGGTTTTGTTGTGTTGCTACTTGCTAGTCTATTTGTGTCTGCCTTTGCTGCACCAGGTTGTGTTGTTGGTATTTGTGTCTGCATTTGGCTTTGCTGGTATTTTTTTTATGTATGTGGTGCTGGTTTTGCTGTTAGCATAAGTTTATTGGTAGGTGTGATATGTTGTTAGTAACGTATTTGCTAAGTTGCGTGGAATTTATAAGTGGTCGGGTGAGTGTTATGATGGGCTTGTAATTTGTGTGATTTAAGATATATTGACGAGCATTTGATGTTGTAACTTATGGTGCTTGATTATAGGAATTAAATAGATCATGTTTTACAATATTGCCCTTTCTTATTTAATTATTAATTTTCATTTGCTCTATTTTGATTGGTTATTACATTTCTCACCAAAATAACACTTTCTATTTGATCCTTATGAACATCAATATTGACACCAAATACTATATCTTAAATGAATCGATAGCTTTAACAACTAGTTCAGGTTAAACCAAATAGCCTGATTAGGACATTTTGACCCTACTTAACCCAACCTTAATTAGCTGAATTTGGTTTGGGGCGGGTTAATCGGGTTCAGGCAGTTTGAACACCCCTAGGTATAAATACATAATACATAGGTGTTTAATTGTAGTTAGTGATACCATTACTCTAATCTTGACCAAGGCAAGAACATGATTCAAAGGTGCGTCTTCGGTCATAATTGTATTGCACTAGTCAATAAACAATACAATAAATCGGTGAAGAAGGCCTCGATTCAACACTTGAGCTCAAGCTAGTTTATTAAACGAGCTACAATTTAGGCTGCGCATTATTTATAATCATTTATTCAAACATGTAAATGTACTTCACCGTTTCGAACCCAAAACTAAGCCACCACTTCCCTGATAGATTACAATACGAAGAATGCAGTCGACCTTACATGACATAAAGTGTGAACGCAAATTCACTAGCCGAAGTTGATCCCTTGGGCAAGTGGTAGCTCGTTCCCATAGTTGATCGTACTGAAATAAAAATATAACTTTTGTAATCATATTTGACACAAATTATTTATAGAAAATAAAAAACTTTAAAGAAGACAAAACACAGTGCGGGTCAACCCGGCCCGTTTGACCCGTACAAAAAATTTACTAACTTTTTCACCTCCTATCACAAAAGACATAAGTATATAGTGAAACTTACCAAGTTGTCCGCCTCATATACTGTTTCCACGAGTCGCTTCCTGCCTCACGGCCACCACCTGTACCCTTTTCCCCACCGAAAGCCCCGCCAATCTCAGCACCATTGGTTGGTATATTGGCATTAACAATGCCACAATCACTTCCTTGAGGTCTGCCATAAAAAGAATACCCTGTTAGAATCATGAACTGATTCACTACGTATAAATATAATAAGATATTGTCACTCACCCGATCCATTTAAAGATAACCTCTGGCAAGCGGGTGAATATAGAACTAGACAGTCCTTGAGGTACTGAGTTGTTTATTTCAACGGCTTCTTCAAACGTCTGTACAACATGTAGAATATGAAACATATGATTGCATTCATAGGTAAACTGCAACAAAAACTGACCTTGAATTTTAGGACATATAGGACAGGACCAAAGAGTTCTTCTTTCACAACATCGGCACTCGGTGAGATTTCAACTATTGTGGGTTGTACAAAGTTTCCTTCAGATTCTATAATTGAACCACCCGTGAGGATTTTCCCTCCCTGTAAAAGAGTCAAAAGAATAAATTTTAGCGGGTTCAAACGAGTCAGGTCAGGTTGATCTGAAAACATTTTGTCCTTTACTATAATATCATTAGAAATGGATATATTAAATATGTCACATAAAGCAATTTAGAAGGTCGCAAACAATAAACTAGGTCATGGATGACTTTTAACCGGTTTGACCCGTTTCCATTTTAGTTAAATAAAATAGTATATAGAATTGCAGAAACTATTATGATAAAATAATGATACACTTTATTACATAAAGCCATGGATGACTTTTAACAGGTTTAACCTGTTCTCAATTTGGTTTAGAGAGTTAATTTCACTTGAAAGCAATAATTTATAACCCATATTGACCTGCTTTCACATAAATTTGTTGAAACGGTCTCTTCTAATACCCGACACTGCAAACGTCTCAAAATTTAGGCATACCTGAGATTTTATAACTTTAATTCCCTTTTCAAAATTCTCCCTTGATGCTTGAGTGTGCAATGGTCCAAGCAATGTACCTTTCTCTAAAGGATCCCCAATCTTGACTTGTTTATATGCTTTCAGTAATTGACCAACAACAGAGTCATAAATCTTTTCATGCACAAGCTTCATTAAAATAATACATCGTTAGCATTAAAGAACATCCTTCTGTAAACAATGCATAAAAAGTTTAAATTTGTAGAAATTGTTTAATAGTTGACTTAACCAGTCTACGACATGTTGTGCAGCGTTGACCAGCTGTACCAACAGCAGCAAACAAGACGGACCGAACAGCAAGCTTAATGTCGGCATCATCCATGACTATTAAAGCATTGTTACCACTTAATTCAAGCAGGCATTTACCAAACCTTTGGCTCACTGTCTGTTGAACCATGAGACCTACCTGCAGCTTGCCACGTGTCGCATGTCAGACAATAGCAATGTCTAGACTCTAGAATTCTAGAAATAAATACCAGCATTCATACATATTGTCTGACAGATACACTCAACATGCATATAGGAAAAATGTGTATGCTGTTGGATTATAATCGTGATATTGAATTGACAATGGATGACAATTGAATTGAATAAACAGGTGATTAAGTTACTACCTTCGAACTTCCAGTGAAGGAAACAAGGGGTATACGGGTATCTTTTGCTATAGCTTGACCGATTTCAGCACCCCCACAAAATGAAGTGAAAATAGCAGCTGGTAAATTGTTTTTCACTAGCACTTCTCCAATTAACTTGGTCATTGCTATTGTTATTAAAGGTGTAGTTGGAGCACCTTTCCTGCAGTCATATTGTGTAATGAAATTAAAACAATCAATAATCGACAAATTGTCTTGCTTAAAGAGAAAGAAGAATAAATTATAAGATAAAAATGTCAATTTGTCATGATTGTCACTTTGCACCTAACTTACACGATTAATCACTCTCTTCAAGGTTTTCAATGACAAAAAATGGCATGTTTCAGCCTCCCAATCTTATCAGTATTTATATTAGATAAAAGACCTAGGTGATTATTGATGAGAATGATACAAGGTAATTTATGGTGAATACTTACCAAACAACACAATTCCCGCATGCTAGAGCAATGCATGCATTCCATCCTACACAAAAGCAATTAATATTTAGCATATATTAAAAGGTAAAATTCCATTGTTCAATTGTATATTTAGTTATATCAGCAAATAAGATGTCTAAATTAATATATTAGTAAGGGCTATAATGCTAACCAAGAACAGCACAGGGAAAATTAAAGGCTGTGATGACACCGACTACTCCAAGGGGATTCCACATCTATACATAGTTGATAATAAAGAAACGTAAAGAATGGATACGGATCTAGTAAATTAAAATAATTAGACGCACCTCGAGCATCATATGATTTGGACTTGTCAAAAACCAACCAGGATTATTTAAAAAAAGAATTAAACAAGACAAAGTTTTCTGAGGTTGTATTTAAAGTAACTATGTATGGGTCACTTTTAGGATACAAAAATTTGTATAACATAGTATATCAGTTTACGAGATTGTTAATGTTTAACTACACTTTATGTGACCTTCAAGTGGTTTGACTGATTCAGCTTGTTGCACTTCGAACCAAGTTTCAACTCAATGGAGATGTAATAGAATTCAAATCAAAAGATGTAATGTTTCTTTATTTCTAAATAACTGAAAGGAGCTAGAAATAGGGCTTACGCTCAGAGGGTATGACTGATCCATTTAATTGCCTGCTTAACCCCACTGGAAAATCGCACATATCAATAACTTCCTGCCATTAACAAAAAAGCGAATTATAATTAGCTTTCTTAAGTCTAAGTTTGAGCATAATGCTTCATAGGCGTAGAAAAATCATCCTCGGAGCAGTTCCACAGATGCAAAGAAGATTATATATTTGATGCCTATATGATTAATTGATGTTGAATATTTGAAAAAAGGTAAAGACACATACTTGAACTTCCCCTATTCCTTCTGGAAGAATTTTTCCCATTTCAAGTGATAAAAGCCGACCAAGGTACTCGAGCTTGGCTCTCAATGCATCACCAATCTGTCTAACAATCTCACCTCGTTTTGGTGCAGGAAGCTAAGGGAAAAAATACATAACAATTACACAACGGTAAAAGAGATTATGGACCACTCTATTGTACTCATTCTGAAACCATAACAGTAAGCTAACTGAATTGATATGAGAACTATTACTTGCATCCAAATATTTGAGGCTTTAAAACAAGCCTGCATGCCCTCCTCATAATCTAGTAAAGAAGCTTCTACAACTTCAGCAATGGGCTGGATCAGCAAGATAGCAAACAATTACTTTCTTAAAACTTGTGTTGACTGATACAGCCAATATATAATCTTGGTGTATACTTGTCACTTGTAAGATTAGAGTTCAAAAGAAAACTCAGAAATGGAGTTGACTGGTTTCAGATTTCTGTTGATTTCGCTTCAATATTATTCAGCTTCATAAAATTCTTCTAATACATCCTACATTGACCAATTTCATGGCCAGATAGAATTTACATATAGGAAAAGAACCTCAAATGATCCGCAGCAAGATGTTCTCATTTTAATTGCAAATATTCAGTTAAGATGGAGATCAATCAGGCGGCTAAGTAGCGCAAACAAGCCGAGCTGCTCATGACTCGAGATCGCATCGATAAAAAGCTCGAAACGAGCCTTGCATGGGAAGCTCGTATAGTTTTACCTCTTTCGGACTTCTAAGTACTAGTTTCACACTACAAGGTCACGCTCAGGCCGAGCTTCACTCGCTTAAGGTACTACACGAACTCGAGCCGAGCTTAAGCTCGTTTTAATTTTTCTCAAAATACATAAAATTAACAAAAAAAACATATATAAATTACTTAATAAATAACAAACAAGCCAGGTCCGAGTTTGAAAAAACGAAGCACAGGCAGAGCTTTAGTCATTCAAAACGAGCCGAGAGCTCGACTGTACCTCTAAACTCAAGTAATTAGTAATAAACCGTAGAGGAAAATCACCAAAGGTTTAATTAATAACCCTAACTCTAGGTTCCAGATTCAATTAGATCAAAAACAACTTACAAATTACAATAACTTCAAAATCGAACTAACTCAACCTAAAAATCAATACACAATAGCAATCAAACTAGTGAACTACCTTATTATTAGCAGGATTAACCGACGAGACAACAGAACCGCTTCCTTTCCAGTAACCGTCAACAAATCCACCGGAGTTTCGAGGCGCAATGCCGATCTCCGTCAAAAACTCATACTCCTTAGCAAAACTCATATCTGCACCAAACAGTCTGTAAGTTATCTACACTAACATAATCAATCAAATGTATAGTAAACTGAAATTGGTGATATATCCGTTGCAATTTGAGATCAGTGTTGAGAGTTACTTGTAACGGCAATGGTAGATATTATTATTTTTGTTGTTATTGTTATTGATTGTAACGGATTGGCGTTAGAATGTTATGTTAGATATAATACGTGTTACTGGAAAAGACTGACACGATAATAATAAAGATGGTGAGGAAGCCATGTCATGACGTGGATGGATGAAGATGAGTGATGATGTGATGACGCATGTCACGTTGGCTAGTCGCTACTGGTTACTTTACAAGAGTACCACGTTTATAGAAGAAAAGTGTCAATACGACACAAAAGGATTTTTTTCTTTTCTTTTTTTTTTCTTCTAGCAATAAAAGGTGTGTGAACTTTATATAGTTTTTTGATAGTGATGGAATTAGAAAACTAGTAGATGCCACGGCACGTTGCGCCGTGACGAGTGTGGTATTTGCTAATTTACTTAAGTTACGGATGTGCATTAGAGTTGCGGTCGTCACATATTTTTTACATAATACATGGGTCGTTGTAGGGATTTATATAGGCGAATTGGATTTTAATAATCCCAACTTAATGAAGTTGGCCGATAATAATCCCAACTTGAAAAATAGCTGTCATCGGTCCCAACTTTCACACAACTTGTTTTCATTGGATCTCTGTTAAAAAAAACTTAACGACATTATGTTTTTCCTAAATTTCAAATTGGTGTTTTAGGGCTTTCGATCGGAATGAGGATACGAATCAATTGATGTAAAACTAACTTAGAAACGGTGCTCCAAAACAGCTTGATTTTTGTTAATTAAAAGTTTACACAACGGAATTGAAGCATCCTTTAATCGTTTGAACCACCGATTTGAGATAAGTTTTATATATATCGACTCGTATCCTCATTCCGAACGAAAGCCCTAAAACATTAATTTGAAATTTGAAAAAAACTTAACGCTATTAAGTTCTTTTAATGGGGGGTCCAATGAAAACAAACAGTGGGAAAGTTGGGACCGGTGACAGCTATTTTTTAAGTTGGGATTATTATCCGTCAACTGCATTAAGTTGGGATTATTAAAATCCAATTTGCCATTTATATATACATATTTACATCTTGCGCATACAAAAGATTATGGCTTCTTGTTGATGATTGTTCCAAAAGTGGCTGCATCTTCGTGTCTTGCACAACTGTTCTTTTCTGATGGGGATGACAAAAGCTTGCTTTTTTAATCCGCATTGCGGGTCATCTGTTTTCTGCGGGTTGCTAGTATGGGTACCTAGACCTCTTTCTCGGTCATACCTGTAATTGTGTTTACCGCAATCAGCCAGTCACTTTATAGACTCTTTGTACGCTGTTTTGAATTTATATACCTGGTATGTCATATTCCATACATTTTGCGGTTGTGTGTTGGGCACTGTGGATAGAACCATTTGCGATTTGCTGCCTGTTGCTTCGTGTATGAGTGTTTTCTTTCTCCTGTCAAAAGTGTATGTTAAGAGAACTGATTATGGATTTATATACAACTAAGAGATGGTGTATATATGAGTCTTTGACCCCATTTTGAAAATATATGATCTATATTTCTTGTACCTCGTGTTATGAAAAAAGATGGTAGAAATTTTTATGGTAGATTAGAATCTAATTCATACAAATGGTAGATATATACTTTAGGAAATACGAATATACACAGATAAGTAAATAATTTATTATTTGTAGGTTCCAACAATAAAAACTGTTTTTTTGCTATGTAACGTTTTATCACAGCCATGCAATTTGTGTCCATCAGAACCTGTTTAAGCTATTTTAAGAACCTAATTAAAAAGAACACTCAAAACTATATCGGTGCATTGTGCATAGACCCTCTCCGGCTCATATATTGCATAAATGTGTGAAGCTCATGCTAACTGTTAAAAAACCTTTATTCAACTCAACTTCAATATCAAATTACAAGACAAAGAAACAATCAAGAACTAAATTCTGTACACAATCAAATCTTCAAAGAACAATACATACCAATCTTCTCAATATAACTACCAGTTTCACGATCACACAACGGTAAACCCTAAGAGATTTAGGATTCACAACCTGAATGAAGAACTTAGATGCAGAGAGATAGATATGATCGATAAAATGTAAAAATATGAGATCTGCGTTCAAACTCCAGACGAAGCCTTCTTTTTATATTCTGTCAACAGCATTGACGAATTTATATTTACAGCCCTTCATCTTCTAATAAACCGCTGCAGCTATCCCCAGCTTCCTAAATGTCAGCTATAGCCCTCCTACTTCCACTTTGACAGCTTCAGCCCTTATAGTTTGTATTACCTCAAACACAAATAAAACCAAAAATAAAAATCCATACAAAATATCTAAAAGAACCGTACCTTTTGAACACTAACATTTTTTGGAAGAAGAACCTGTACATAATGTTTATGTTTTTTATTGTTTAAATGTGTTGCATGTGTTTTGAAAATAGGTACTTATTAGGAAGTCTAAGAAAATGGCCTTTCATAAATCCTAGAAGAACATTTGACTATAACTATTTTGCACCAAAAATGTGCTCACTTTTTTGGTAAACTGTGGGTGTTGGTACAGACGGATCAAACGAACAAACGAACACTATATATTGGGATGACAACCCGCGACTCTTTTCATATAACCAAACGAACTTAACAAACGAACTTAACGAACATAACAAACTTACATGGAGAAGAGACTTCTTGACTCTCTCACATAAAACTAATAATCTATACCCTATTTATAAACCTACTAAACTTGTTCTCTAAGCCAAACCTAACTTGGTGAACAATGCAAACTTATTCTAGAATATTCCATATTAAAATAAACTTACAAAACAAACCCTCAACTTTATTAATAATTCAAGATTATTCTTCATTCACCCCCTTAATCTTAAATTGGTCTTCTTCTTACTCTTGTACCACCAGGGTCTTGAATTCCCAAAAACACTCTTAACTCTTCAATTTTAATCATTGGTTCATCTTTACCCTTTCTTTTCAGTTGTTTGCAACAAACCTGTTTTACAAGTTTTTCACGCTCATCGTTCAAACCATCCACATTGATCTCATATACAACTTCACTCTCCACGTTCTTCTTTCTCACTTTTCTTTTCATTCTTCGCTCATCAACACTTGCAGATGGGTTATTCATTCTTTCTTTATCGGACCCTTTTAGGCTTCTCATTCTGACAATTCTTCTGAACCATTCATTCCGTTTTGGCTTTTCATCAAGAAATGCTCGATTGTTGACTTTCACACGCACTTCTAAATCTGCACTCTTGTTAGCTGCATCATTCCTTTCATTCAATTCCGTAACCTTTCTCTCATCATCACGATTAGTAGAAAATTTCTTGCTTCGTTTCTTCTCACTTATCTTAACAGTTTTCTTATCTTCAAGTTTGTTTGAGTCAGAAAAACGTACCTGAAGATTCACAATCTTCTCTTCTTCTCTCGAATAAATTCTTTCTTTTTCTTCATTCAACCTTTCTTTTTCTTCACAATCTAAAACAGCTTGCAAAGCTTTTTCAATCTCTGCAGCTTCATGCGCTTCTTTCTTACGTGTTTGTTCTTTTTGAACAATCGCCATCCAATCTTTCTTTCTCAACGATCTCATCTAATCTTTCTTTCTCGACGGCTTCTTGAGCTGCTTTTTCATATTCTTCCTTTCTTACATAATCAATTCCAAGAAATTGAATCTTCAAAGCATGCCATACTTCCTTAGCATTCATGAGTATGCCAACTTGTACCAAGATGTCTTCTGGTAGGGTTTGACATATGAACCCCAACGCGGTATACATCTTCCTTTCATCTACAGTTACGCCAACTGTAGGTTCAACAACTTCCCAAAAGCCATATTCTTTCATAAATCCCTCCATCTTGGTCGACCATACTTTGTAGTTCGATTTCGTCAATACTGGAAGTCCCCCACTCACCATCTTGTCTTTCCTATCTTTACTTTTTGTATGCTATTGTAGTTGGAATTGATTCCCGATCCCGAAACCAATCTCCAATAATAATCAATCACTACAAACTTTTCTTTTCTTTATTTTACTTTCTTACTTGATTTAAATTATCAAGAACAACATTCTTGATTACTCAAAAACAATGTTGCTAAACACGAACTTGCTTTAAAATATGGATTCAAAAACTGAACTTGCAACCTTCTTAGAATTCTTGAAACAAGGTTATGGGTGACGGCCCTTAGTGAGATGCAATGGCAAACTGATGTTTTAATTCCCTAATATTTGTGGTGGTGGCATAACTCTTAAAACAATTCCTCTTTTTTTTTTTCTTCGATGAGGCCACACAAAAGCAAAACAAACTTTCTTTGACTTAAGCTACCTGCTTAGTTGGTTAATTCACCAACTTGGTTGTGTGCTTGTCTCTAAATTAAATCAGCCGTAATTCATTCACCAACTTATTTTATCTACGAACCCAATCTTTTGTGATTTTCGATCTCCCAAAAAATATATATTATTACTTTTTTTAATTCTTGGTTAACGAAAATAATATACGAAACCAACCTTTTCAATTTGTGATGTAGACGAGATGTTGTAACTTGTTACCTCGGAACAAACGATTCTTGCAACCCTTCGAAAGGGAAACCCACGAACTTCTACGAACAACGAGCCTAAGCTCTTTGATACCAATTGTTGGCCCAGGCGCATCAAACAATCAGATCAAACGAACAAACAAACAAACGAACACGATATATTGGGGTGACAACCCGCGACTCTTTTCATATAACCAAACAAACTTAACAAACGAACTTCACGAACATAACAAACTTACATGGAAAAGAGTATTCTTGGCTCACTCACATAAAACTAATAATCTAGACCCTATTTATAAACCTACTAAACTTGTTCTCCAAACCAAACCTAACTTGGTAAACAAGGCAAACTTATTCTAGAATATTCCATATTAAAATAAACTTACAAAACAAACCCTCAATTTTATTAATAATTCAAGATTATTTTTCAGTGGGTCGGATTATTACCTTAGATTGCAAGGCCTTGTGTTGCTTAATTTCAGATATTGTGCTGGTGGCCTGGAGTTATTGCTGTGGTTGATGTGTTTCCTCCAGTGCTGCAGGTTATGGGTGTTGCTTTCCAGCCCTGTAAACACGTATATCAGGGTTAGACGTCTAAATAACAGGCCCTATAATGTTGTGTGTTGCAGCCTTATCCGGCTACAGAACAGCTTCATATCTATGATAGGCAAATATTTTCTGGTAGGGGTCAACTAACCAACCCTCAAGAAACAGAACAATACTCAAAAAATGAGAAGGAGAACCTAATTATATTATCTTGTATTAAATAATATCTAAACAGATACGTCAAACTTGGAAAACGAATCTCAAAATTTAAACCAGACATATTTTTTAACAAAATAGTTAAGACCTCACTAAATCTATTTCCAAGTCTTGAATTTGCATATCCAAAACTGTTTTAAAATTTCCAACCTCAAAATGATGATTATGCTTGTTTCTGTTTGACCTTTCTCATTCAAACAAAAGGAAGAAAAAAAAAAGTTAATGGTTTCTATTTGCTTTGGGTTATAAACTTTGTTTGGGCTTATTTGATTTGAACTTTTAAAATATTATATTCTGTTGAGTTTGTTTATGCTTGAGTCTGTTTCAGTTTAATGGTTCTCGTTCAAACAAAAGAAAAAAAAAAGATTTGTTGTTTTTATTTGCTTCAGGCTACAAATTTGTTTGGGCTTTATTTAATTTTAACTTTTAAATTGTTTGTCCTTTAAACAAATAGGGGTAATGTAAAATAATTTTCAAGAGTAGCGAAACACGAAAACCGACCCAAAAGGGAAAAAAAATTACACTGCCAATGAAAAGTTGAGCAGTAGAGGATGCTGTGACATTCATCAATTTCGGGTCTTGTTTGTATTCGTTTTTGTATTTGTTTATTATGTAAACCGACCCGATTTGTAAACCGAAGCTTATGTTATAATCAAAATGATGGATTTATGTTACGATATTGTTTCACACTTGTTGGGTCTTGAAAACATCCTATTTTTATTTGTATTTTTATTTATTTATTTATTTATTATTCATTTATTTATTTATTTATTTATTTTTGTTTTGTGTTTTTGTCTTGATCCATTTTGCATGAAAACTCGTGTGTCTCACACCCATATTTGACCACCAACATTACCCTATATATACACCACCTTTCCTCTTCATTTTCCCTTGCTACAACTCCAAAAAAAAAAACTCTCTCAAACATCAAAGATTCAAGGTTATCTTCTTAAGTGTTCTTGAAGGATTTTGGTCTTTCATCTTAATTAGTTTATGTAGCCTTGTTAATACTTGTTTATGGTTGTGCAACATATATATAATATACACCCCTTGTTTACCTTTGGTAGTTACTTCTCCGATTCCGGTCAGTGAGGTTTCGGACCCCATAAGGCAAGGCTTCATGGAGGACTTCGTGTCCTTGATATATATACATCTATATAACTTGTTCATACATATTAATCTTGCTTATTTTAGTTTGTTGGTCATGTTTACAAGTTCCATGGTTATGGGTTTTTAAGAGTCTATGCTTCGGTTTAACCGTAAATAGCTCTAAACCGTAAACCAAACTTTGTTACTAGTTTTGTTTGTTTAAATATACTTAGTGTTAGATCTAAGTTTCTAAAATCATTTTTACAAATTCTATGGTTATGGGTTTGTAGAATTTTACCTCGGTCTTAACCCGAAACACGATCCGAACCGAAAACCGAACTTTTGTTTAAAGACTTTATTGTTAACTTTTGGTATTTTTTTATTTGTACATTATTATACAAGTTATTTAGTGTTTGGACATGTGGAAACCATCTATGAACTTGTTGTGAGATGGAAACCGAACTAAACCGATTCTTGCTCGCTTAAGACACATAAGTGTTTTTTTTTAGCCATCAAGACTTGTAAATTTCTTTAAAAATAGTTACAAATTGATTTTTAAATATTTTCTTAAGTACTTGGAAATGTTGGATCCAACTTGATCTCATAACAAAGTTTGGACCGACAAAACCGAACACTCGCTTAACGTGCGTTGTTAGTTCTAAAACAATGGAACTAGATACTTGGTTAAGTCTTATTAAATTTTGTTGAGTTATCTCATAACATTCAATATTTTGGAAAGTTGACTTTGGGTTTGACCAATTATCAAGACCCGAACCGACAACCCGAACACTCGATAAAAGAAACCCGTTTTAGTATCTTTATTCCAAAGGGATTTGCATTCTTGCATTTTACCCACCTTATTACTTAACATAGGTTGAGTAAATATTAAGGTTGGATACTTTAACCCGGTTTCGAGCAAACTTACATTTTTAAAGGGTTATTATTATAAATTCTTAAATAGTCACATTTTAAACCTTGAACTTTAATTATTTACATTTCTCAACATTTATTTTGTTTAAAGACCTTCAAGACAACCTTTCTAAATTCAAGACTTCTTTTCTTTTTAGGCATTGTGCGTTAAACTCGTCGTTCCGACAAATCTTCAAATTATAATCTTTCAAGTTTACCACTTGAAGGTGAGTACTTCATACCCGATTTTCCATCTTTTATTTTGGGGGTGACATTTCATACTTATTCAACAAAATGCTTTATATTTGAATCTTAAACCACAAAAGTAGTTGTATACTTTACCTAAATAATTGCTTGATTTGGTGCTCTATGCTTATATGCCTATGTGTTTATCGCTTTTGGTTGGTGGAACTATAAAATCCTAGACTATTTGGCATCCCCTTATAGCAAGGTGTCGTTAACGTAATGCAATTAACGATAACTATAAAATCCTAGACTATTTGGCATCCCCTTATAGCTAGGTGTCGCTAATGTGTTTAGCGATATCTATTTGTCCAAATTACCACTTTTATTTATCGTTTCGTATGCAAGTTTTGTGGCTATCTTTATTATATACTAATATGATTAAACTTATGAATTGCTCACCGACCTTTGTGTTGACAAACTTTATTTATGAAATGTTGCAGGTTTGCATCTTGGTTGATTTATGATTGTGAAGAAAACGACATCAAAGACCTTAGGATATTAGTAAAAATGAACAATATCAATTTGCCATATTTTGTGATATCTTGTTTATGGTTATTTTATGGATAATTGTTATGTGACATTTTCGATGTTGTGAAATGAAATGAGTTTATTAAATATTGTCACTTTAATTAGTGTCATGTGCTTATGGACAATCGTTACACCTCGGCATTTTCCGCCGCCTTTGGTCAGGGTATGACAGATGCTACCCCTGCTTATGAAGTGCATCCGCCACTATATGATTTGATGGTTATGCTATATATCTCATAACTAGGGCTGTTCACAAGTAGTGCTAGGGTGGTTTCAAGCTCAGGCTCGAAATTAAACGAGGCAACATTGTAACACCCCGACCAAAGGCGGATTATACATCGGGGCGCCACATATTGTTTCATTACTCGTGACACTATTGGTGTCAATATTTATTAATACACATTTTATCGCGCACGCGCAGCGGGGAAAATAAAGAACATAAATCAAACATAAATCAATATATTATAAATTATAACGTTCAAACATCATTAACTTGTCCTGATACATTTTAATTCTAGGTCCAAAAGTAAAAAAAACGTCCTACGTGTCCACAAGCTCCAAAACAGCTACTGCAAACCTGAACATGTGTTAAAATGAACGTCAAACACTTGCGTGTTGGTGAGAAATCAAGTTTAATACAATACATAGATAACAATAAATCTGCGCGCAACATGTGTATGTCTGGTTTTCAACAAGGGTGTAATCTGATCGGGACCAACTCTAAGAGACAAGACTGCCAGTGCTCACAATTGAGCTCACAAACAAGACTAACTGTGCATGTGTATACAAAAGAGAAAATCATAAACGATAGTTCTCCCGTGTTCATCTAATGGTACCATGAAAACTGCGGAATAGACCGTCCATACGGTTAATGATCCACACATACAAATAAACAGCCAAGTCTACGTCCTCAACACATGGGATACTGCGCGACTAAAGTTCATAAACAGTTTAAGACTCAAGTTTTGTATGAACACATGAACATCCCAAAGCATTTAAAATAAAAAGGGATTAGATACGAGATAACTCACTTGATAAACGATGCGGTGTAAGATAAAGCAAGAACCAACTTTAAACAAGCACAAGTTAACCTATAAATAAGATTATTGTTTTAATGATCTGTTTTAAGTCTTGATTATAAGTTAGCATAATTAATAAGTAAATTATTATATATAATATATATATATTACCGGAAAAGCAGGGAAGAACAGGGAGGAAGACGGAGGCAGGAGAGGAAGACGGCAGAGAGAGCAAGGAGCAAGAGAACAGGAGAGATTAAGTGTTTGTGTGTGATGTGTTATGAAAATATTATTATTATTTATAGGAAAACCCTAGGAGACACAAACCCTAGAAAAAGGGGAAAAGATCTCAAAAAGTAAAAGAAAAGATATCAACGGTAAAAAGTTCTGAAAAGTAAAGATATCAAAAGATATGACAGCTGCAGGGGGCAAGATAAAGCTGTCAGGAAAACAGTAACAGGCATGGGCGGTTCAGATAAAGGTACTGGTCAAGCATGGCAAAAGCAGATTTCAAAAGATTATGTCAGTCACTTTTTCTACCAACCAATGGGGGTTGGTACGCATGCTGCGCCGAAAGTAACTATTCAGACATTAGATGGGTCAGGTCAACGGCTCAAAAGATAAGACAACACAAAAGCAAACGGCTAGATTTAAACAGAAGATACAAAGGTTAAGCGCGGGAAGGCTGAGTGCGCGAGCGCGAAGGCTGGCACAACAATCCTTAGCGTACTGCGGGAAGAATCACATCCTTAGCGTGCTGCGTGAACTAAAATTCTAAGCGCATCGCGGGAAGAACATGCATTCTTAGCGCGCTGCGAGAAGAGTTCTCTTCACGCATCGCAGGAACAAGATGTCTTCACGCAGGCTTCCATGTAAGGAGTCTGGCGCGTGGAGCTGCAGACATCCTTAGGCGGAAAGAACCAAAGGACAAGCATAGAGTTGAGGGAAACAAGGCTTAAGGGCGGGACGGCGACAAGAGGGAAAAGAAGGCGGAAAGAGAGAAGGAAGAGGGACGGGACGGCGGAAAGAAAGAGAGAGAAAGAGGCGGGAAGGAAATATATATTATTATTAAAAGTAAAATATAAGTATAAATAAATATTAAATCATAAAAGAAAGAGATCGGATAAGGGAAACGGGTACCTGGGTCGGGTCGGATCGGGGCAGATGTCACAAACATAGCTAGGCTCTAGCTCGATTTTGAAATTAAGCGAGCTTAAGATCTAGACAATGAGTCGAGTCAGGGTCGATTTTGGCTCAGTTACAAAAATGATCCAAATCAGTTCAGGATGTTTCAAAACAACTTCTTATAGCTAATTTTATTCGAGCTTTTATCGAGTGAGCCACGAGCCCGAGTTTCGAGCCCGAGCCTCGAGCTTTTTGAACAGTCCTACTCATAACTATGTTAAAAGTTAGAACTGTTGGGTCGAATCATGGAATCTAGTGAGGTTTATACGATAGCATAAGCGCGCGTAATTAAATTGCGATTCCATTATAAATAATAATAATAATAATAATAATAATAATAATAATAGATGAAGATTGGGGGTATGTGGTCAAGAAATCTAGAACGGTGTAGTAAAGAGGGGTGATTTTATGATGAATCGGGATAAATAAATAAACAAACAAGTAAAATAAAATAGAAAACCACATAACCTTTTAAATAAGCTTGTATAAGATAATAATCTATCTACTCTAATAAAAGACTATAAATTCTTGCCACTTATCAATCTCATAGTCATCTCTACCTTTTTTTCAACCAATTTAAATATATAGTCTTTAACTTTTAAGCCATTTCAATATATGAATTTCAGTTTATTTTTATTAAACGTAAATCCTAACTGATTCTTTCATTAGCATTAATGGTGAAATAAGAAAATAAGGAAATATCAAACTTAAAGTTGCAGGTCTGTCAGAATAAAATTTTAAAGTCACAAGTAATTGCAATTAAAAAAAATAAAGGTGCTTTATTGTCGAAGAATTTGGATTTGTATGGTAATAAACTACAAATTATTTTTAAACTGGGATTCGAGCAGCGTTTCAATTTTTTTTATATAAGATTGGTTTCAAATTTGAATTTAAAATTTTCTCATGTGCATTTGAACTCAAAAAAATGTGTATTCTCTTAATTTTCTCCAAACATTTTGTGTTAATTATGGTTTATATTCAAAATAATAAAGTTATACACAAAATAAAAAAAAATACAGTTATAACATTTATTATTAAAATATGCTATAAAAAATTTATTAAATTTCACAACGTAACTACAATGTAACTTAATATAAATATTTATTGTTTTATTTTTATTTTTTTTATTATTTATAACTTAATCATGCTCCTCATTATATTTCAAGGATATTTCAGTTTCACATTAATTTAAAAAAATAATAATATGGTTAAAAGTCATTTACCATGCTTCCGTAAAATCCGAAATCTTTGCTTCTTCTTTTTATTTCTCTATAAGTTATTAAAAATATATATATCGATTAATTAAATATTCCAATAATTCTCATAATAATAACTAATAACACGAGATTAGTATTTAAAATTTAATCATTCATTATCCAATACTTTCAACTATTATAAATAATAATCACTACCTTCACTTTATATAACTTTAAATCTTCTAATATTCTACTAAACCTGAATAATCACTATTATTTTGAACAATGGCTTTAAGGTTAGTATGTCTTTGTCATTTTCTTAGCAATTACATTCATATGAAATGAAACAAATCATTTTGTTATAATTTAATTTTCGGATTTATATGTTGCTTGATTATACAATTGTTAATTGTAAAACATAAATTTAATTAAAAAAAATTGTCATGCACAAAATATTAATGACAACAAATTTATCATGATCAATCAGTTTCAAATTCTAAAGATTTTAAGGATGGTTATATTATTAAAGTTTAGGTAATGAGGTTTTTGGAATAATCATGTTTTTGGATAAACATGAGTGGATGATATCAAATGACATCATATTAATTGATTTAGGTAAGATATAAAATGTGTGTGAATATTTTTATTTTGTTAGTTTCATTGACATATTATCATTATCTGGGTTGGTATGCACTTGAAGAACCTTATTTGTCAAATGGACAACTATGCGTGGTTATATTAAGAGTTAAAAGCAGACCTATATGTTACCTTATCAAGAGTTACAAGTAGACAACGACTAAAGGTTTTGATATTTTGATAAACAATGTATACCGACCAATACAATCACCAATTAGTGTACAAAAAAGTTTTTACTTATTTGTAACATATTTATGTAATCTTAGTTATGTAATTTGTGTAATTTTAATGTAAGTTGTAATTGTATTAACAATATATGATCATTTTGTTGACTATATTTCACTTAATGGTTAAAATTTTCATTAACTACACGTGTAACACACGGATCTCAAACTAGTTTATAATATAAATTCCTATTCCTTGATCCTGTATTTCTCGTGTATCTTTATCAACAACGTTTAGGCCGCTAGTAGGTCTTTCATCAAGAATCAGAGAGAACGCATATATGTAGACGTTCCATCAACAACTTCTCCCACTAAGTTGACTAGAAATGAGTTGGCCTAGCTTCGTCATATCTTATGATTACTTTTTCGTCATATTCGGTCATCAAAGAGCACTTCAAATGGCCAACTCCATTAGCTTGGCACACATTTTTAGCATGATGTGGGTAAATAATGCACCATCAAATTTGTAGGCTGGGTTTGTATGAGAGCTTAAGAGGTGATTCTATATGATAAATGATACTGATGAATCAAATAATTAACTATGTATTCAAGTAGTATCATCGATAAATATTCATACATCTTGATTTACACTGGCGACATTGTTTGTTCATGGAGTAAGACAACGTGGATCGATCCAAACATATCTCTTCATATTGGATTGGTATACAACGCAAAGTCGATCATTACATGTCATTCCTTTTGCTAATGGACGCGAATCCAAGAAATTAACAACTTTTATAAAATATTTGGTAGAATAATAGATTAAAGTCTTGCACAAGTTTCATAATTATGATAGCAGGAAGTTTGGTACACAACAAACAAGCATGTAATTCTGATTGTTTTTTCTGTCTAAAATGCATGATTCAAACAAAAAGGATGAATAGTTCACTTTAACTGATGGGTTAGTTGGTAAGTCATATAAACTCACATTGCATGATTAATTTCATATGGATGACGGTATTTATCTTCTTTCTTTTGATTTAATTTGGGTTTTAACTTTAAAATCGAAACATTGTATCACTTTCTCTCTTAATACAAATTTTCTTTGTTTTTTTAATTGAATAATTGTCCCTACGCTTTGCGGCGGGAGCGTATCTGTTGATACAGAGTAGCTTGCGTGTCGTGAAGAGGACACTTATAAAACATAAAGTTAAGAGTTTGTTCGCGTGTTATGGTGACTCGGTTATAATAAAATCTATATCGCAACATAGGTAGAGAAATAAGGCTGTCTATGTAAAAATTAAGTTGCGGTGAAGAAATAAAAAATATATTATAGCTATCGATACATATGTAGATATTGTCGTTTGTTTTTAATTTTAGAGTAAAATTATGTTTAATAAAGAAGTTAAAAATATATAATGGTTGACCTAGATCGATTTTAAACAAAGTAACATTACGTTGCGAAAAAAGAGTTAAAAAAAATATATTATGCCAAAAGAAAAAAACATATAAATGAAACAAAGTATTAAAATGCTTACAAATGAACAAAGTTATTATATTTGAAAATAAATTGTATATTGGTATGAAGAGATTGTAAAGAAGTAGTCGGTTAGATGCAAAGAAGTAATTGGTTTATTCTATGAATAGTAAATGTTGTGTATTAATTAACATTTGGTTTTTAATTTATATATATAATAATGAAATACGTAAGTTTTATATAACAAACTATTATATATTATTCATATTTTTGAAGCACTTCACAAACCGACGCTTTGGCCGAGTGGTTAAGGCGTGTGCCTGCTAAGTACATGGGGTTTCCCCGCGAGAGTTCGAATCTCTCAGGCGTCGTATGTTTTTTATTTTTTATTTCATTTTAAATTCACGTTTTTGTCTCAAAAGTCAAAGGGTTACCACAACCTGAAGTCACCTTACATTAAAAACAATACATGCATATTTTATTTGCAATTAATACTAACTTTTTAATTACACCATTAAAGTGGGTTCAAGTCCCATAGACAAAAAGGATTAAATGTTAACTATTCAAAGAAAAAAAAACTAGTGGTAGGAAGGAATCGGTTTTGCGGAGACCCAAGTTTGATATCCACTTGTATTATATTGGGTAAATATTGATAATAAAAGATTTGAGCTAGGCATTACGAGATTGTCAGTTCGGATCCCGAGCTCACCCGGGTTTTTGTCCCAGCGTGTGTTACGCCAGAGTTTTTGCTATTGTGGCGGCACAACAATTGTCACGTGGCAGCTGCCGGTATGGTTTCCCAGGGAACACCCAAGCCAAACTCTGAAGCCAGCATGGACCCGGTTAAGACAACATAGTCTGGTCAGCAAATGGCAAAGCTTGGACGAGTTCGTCAGGGGGGAGGGGGGCTGACTCAAAATGTATTAAAAAATTTGTAAACGCGCGTGGGGGAGGGGGCTCAAATTTTAAGTCGAAAACGGGTAAATTTACACTATGTAAAAAAAATTCGAACAAAAACAGGTAAATTTACACCATACGCAATAAAACAGGAGGACCTGGGCCACCCGGACCTCACTAACCTTTGCCCCTGTGATGAAAATGGGGCAGCATGACTTTCTAAACTGAAAAGTACGATGACCTAACCATAAAAAAAAGTCGTATTTTTGAAAAAAACTAAACATAATTTTTCTAATTACACCATTAAAAAAACCACTCACATCGACACACTAGCTATCCGCATGTGCAAACTTTGATATTATATACATCAGATTTGACATTGAAGGGAGTTACATTAATAATAACACTTGCTACGTTAACCGGTCAACCAGACTCATGCCTTCTTCTATTTCCACCACCACCACCATCACACCATCAATCACCACCATCCAGCTAGACAAAAAACCCCCCACCACCCTCCGATGTGCACCCAGCCGCCGCAAACTCTGGCGGCTAGGAAGAAAGAAGTCGAAGCTGCCTACGGTGCGACTGGGAGGCCAGAGGCAGTCACAAGGGTCCAGATCAGCGATGGTGAGGCTATTTAGACGAATAAGAATTTGATGGCTAAAGCTGAAGAAAGCGCGTGTTTTGAAGAAGCTGAAAGAGTATTATGTGTGCGTTTTGAAAGACATAACGGAGCGTGACAAAATGTGGGAGAATAATCAACAGTTGCTTCTTATGGAGACGTCGTTCGCGATCCCGGTTATGGGGATTCAGTTCAACTCGTTCCGGTAGCATATAATATGGGTTTCATGAAGAGAGTTCAAGGATGGATCTTGAGAAGGTTTTAGGTCAGATATGAATTCTATTGTAATAACTCTCTTTTAATAAGTTATAAATTATTTTAACAAAAAAATATTTTTTTTAAATAATTTTAAAATAAAATAAATTTTTTTGTTTATTTTATTACCCGCTTGCCTTTTGTTTCGAAATAATTGTTACTATTATGATATTTAAACCATAATATTTTGAAATAAAATAAATTGAACCTAAAAAAAATAATAAAAAAATAAATAAATGTTTCATATGAAAGTATGAATTAAGCATGTAGAAATCTAGGTGAATGTTAGTAAATTAATATAATAAACAACAGTAGAAGGATTAATTCTTCTATCATATCACTGGTAATGAATTGAACGCCTTTTATTTTATATATAGATGTATGTGTGAGGGGCAAGGCGTCAAACTTGTAAGTTCTTGTGGGTTTGGAGCTTGGGTTGAGTAATCTAGGTGGGTGATCTAGACTAAGCGAGTTTGGTTGAATTGGGTTGGAGGGTGATATAGAATCGGGTTGTAGATACACCACCTTCTTATTTGTAATAATAATGACAAAATTTTATAGCTTAAGTACTGAATTTTAGTTAAATTTTAACCATTTCAATATAGGCAATTCTAAATTTAATTATTCATCCTTATCTTTGATCAATCACATCTACTCCATGAAACAATATCTGAATTTCAGTGGCTTTCATTTTCATTTGATAACTAAACAGGAAAAAGAAAAAGTGTAGTTTCAACTCAAGCATATTTTAATAATTTATACAAATTAAATGAGACCTAATGATTTCAGTTTATAGAAGAAGATAATTTATACATCCCTATAGTTATTACTTATTAGTTATAATACTTAGGGTTGTAATTGAAACAGCAACCATTTAACGAGAGGTTTGTTATTTAGTAAATAAATAAACACGAACAACATTTTTGGGTTCAAACTAGACAAACGAATATAAACACAAGTCTGGTGCGTTTATTCAGTTTCATTTACATTTGGAGATATTTGTTATACTCATTATTAATTAAGGTTTGTTTATAAACACATAACTAAAGTAAACAAACTTTAATAAGTATTTTATTCTAAAATGCTTGGTGTTGTCAAAATCCCATTTATTTATTTATTTTTTTTAAAAGGTGGCAATACACTAGTACTTGGTGGGAATGTTGATGATAATATTATATACCGGGGAGCAAAATTATGGGTGTAGGGATAAAAGTGACCACACACTCACCTTTTCGTCTTTTTCTTACTTTAAATGGAAGAGTGAACACCAAATTCAGTTCATGTGGTTAATTCATATAGGAAGATAGAATCATTAAATAAGTTTTTATCATAGTTTCATTTCAAAGTTCAAACAAGTTTTTTTAGCGGGGTGTTTATGGTTCGGTTCTTTAGGTATAAAAATATTTAGGTCGTATAATCTGTCAAAGTTTTAGAAAACAACAAATCATATCGATGTGGTTGGATGGATTTGTCTAATTGAGCAATTTAACTGTTTGGTTTTGCGCAGTTTAAATTTAAACCATTTTTGCATCAGTTTCTTTTATCGTTAGTATAGCTAATACATATATATGGGAAAATGAATATGGCACTCTAGAACCATGGAGAAATTTTGTTGTTACAAAACCTCCTCCTAGTTGGACCGCTATCTCGCTAGACTCCTCTCGGATTTCACCGCCTTCGTTGGTGATCCCAACTCACTCATGATTATTTACTAAAACATTACCAATATATATATAACTGTTTTCAGTTTAACAAGAAAATGAAAATATTTATATTTATATATATATATATATATATATATATTGAAATTGGATACCAAAGATATACCCTTAATTCACTCATGTTACTACCATATCAATTAAGAGTTCTTTTTTTTTTGTGTGTGTGTGTATTGTGACATGAAGCCATGAAGGGTTTAAAGCTGATGTAACTAATTTGTGGATATATAGGGCATACATCACCTAAATGCTTACAAGAATGATGAATGCTTAGAAGAGGTAATATTAAAAGATTAAAACTGATTTAACTAAAACAATGCAGGTTTGATTGGTTTATTTAATCAATTTGGAAGAATGGGTAGAAAGAAGATGCACAACAGAAAGATGGTGGCTTAATTGGTGGAGAAAATTCAGAGAAATAAATATTTTAATTAGGTTTTAGTTAAATTCAATTAAAACGACTTAATTTTGGTAGTTTCTTATGTGAATTTTACATAAATAATAACACAATATTCGCTATATCTAGCTATATATTAAAACAACACAATTTTTCATTTGTTGGTGGAAATTGAACCCAATACCTTACTTTTAAAATGTTTATGGCTTACCAACTCAACTAGGATTAATTGATGTTAATATTCTCTTTTTCTTAATTGGTATAAATTCACAACCTTCCATTTTATTACTTTTGAAATGCAAATACAAATTATTTTTATTAATCTATGTATTTTAGTAATTATTTATATCCTATGAATCCATAAGATATGTTAATATGTATATTATTAAATTTAACTTTTTAACAACCTGGGCATTACACAGGCTCTATTCTAGTATATGCATATAATAACATAGAGTTAAATTTTTATACAAAAACTTATAATCATGCAAATGCGTTTAAAGTTTAAACCATTGATTTCATAAAAAACAAACACATGATACCATAATAATAAATACGTAACCTAAATTACTCACAAAAAATATATAATCACCAAACATACATAGTTACGCCCTTATAACTCCCTTATATAAATAATCACATAACAAGTAATAATAACCACACAACTTATATGATAGTTACGCAAACTATGTTTATAATTACGTATATACATAATTATGGAAGCTATATTAATAATCATGCAATCTAATTTCATAATTACTTCAGTTATCATTGTTGTCTTGATCCGGGCCATTGTAAGGTCTTGTATCTTGTATTAAAAGGTAAAAAAAATTGGATATGCTTTGTATGATTGTATCTAATAGTTTGGGCCTTGTAGAGGTATAGGTGGGCAATACACACATTAATCAAGTTAGACCAAACCCACTTCGCAAGACAGAGTAAGATATTATTAGGCCCACTTAGTGAAGTAAATGTGCTTAAAAAAATTAGCTTTATAGCCCGTGTGATGCACGAGAAACTCAAAATAAATATAATTAAACTATATAAGCTAAATAATTAAATTAAAAAAAAACTAATATTTTATCAAATTAAGCCTTACATAATTTTTTTTCTCAAAAAATAGACAATAATTGTAATTGAAATTACAAATAAACAAAACAACGTTTTTGTAGCAATTAACGCACACAAACAAAATTGATCTATCAATTGTTGGGCCTAGATTATTTATCAATTAACTAAAACTATTACTCTATTTGAACTTAAGACCAATTTTATCACTTAAACAAACTATTAGGCCCAATTTGTCACTAGCTTATTAAAAGTTAGAAGTACCCAAATTTGTTATAGCTTTATATTTGGACTAACGAATAAGATTTTAGGCCCTTTATACACATCTAGGCTCTTATATTAACATAAATTATTTTTGTTTCTACATAGAAAGCATTTTTTGTAAGTTTCTGTCTCTGACAGAATCAGGCCTGATGTGCACGTCAAGCTCTGCTTGGGGTGGGTGAGAGCCAGCCTTGAGTATCAAAGAAGAACTCTTTTAAGGATTTACATTATATGAAATTTCATTGATTTTATATATATGTTAAAAATTAAAAATTCAGCAATACCGTACTCAAATTAAAGATAATGTAAATGCTTTTTTCTATGGTGTAATTGTTTTTTTTTTAATAAAAATAATGTAAGAAAACATTATGGTCCTCACGGGCATTGAGGTTGGGGGGGGGGGGGGGGGGGCGGGGGAAGGGGGTAAAGAATCAAATTAAAAGAAATACATGGTTAAATATAAAAGGACCAAACTATAAATTTTATTTAGACAAACAAAAGTTGGATAAAAATATAAGACAAAAATGTAAACACGTGCAATCAAATTGCTTAAAATAACCAAGCACGAGACACAAGGATATATGTGGCTTGGTCTAGATGGCGTACTTCAATGGGCTGCAACCAAAATATTAACCGTGTGCATAAAAGACAAAAGTGTAAATACTATTTACATAACCATAATATTTAACTGTGTGCATAAAAGACAATTTTATCATCAGCGACTGAATTAGTTTCATAAAATAAAAGACTATTTTATTGTCAGCGACTGAATTAGTTTCATAAAAGACAATTAGTTTCATAAACATTATTGTAATTATTTAAATTTTGCATCATCTTAAACATTAAAATAGCCCTCTCAAACACATTATACATGGTTTAGATATAGATAGGCCCTATATATATACCTATATATATAAAGTGAATACGGTGCTGTCATGCGTGTAAGCATACAGGCAAAACCCTTCAAAACTATGTCGTTTTGATTAAAACCACTAAAAAAAATAAAACTAAATCTCAGAATTTGTTTCCACATTTCCTTCTTGTGTCACGTTCTTTCATCCTATATATCTTACCTAAAACTTGTTTTTCCTTTTAACATCTTTGCCTTTTGTTTTTGAATATTCATGGTCTTCTAGAGTGTGTTGTATACTCA
>NW_027497226.1:0-159651 GCF_021521415.1 Bidens hawaiensis | reverse complement strand
ACTAAACTAGAAATACGATATGGATAGTGATAGTAATTAATACGCGTAATTGTTATACGGTTAGCCGTGCACAACTTAAGAAAGGGATTACCATTAACGGTGAACGTAACCGAGTTTAGGTGAGTTTCTAGCCCGATTCCTTGTTATGTTTTCAGGGCTGTGTGCATACTCGATGTGATTAGTTAATACACTTACCTTAAGGGTTAATTGTATGTCTTATATGATTTATGTATGAATGTATGTTTGACGATGCATGAACGATCTTCGGATATTGCATGTACCGTCAAGGGATAGTTTGAAGATACGATTGGTATATATATGATGTATAAATGATGTATGAACGTATGGAAGTTATAGTTATGAATCTATAGAAAGGTATGGAAGGTATAGTTTTAAAAGGGAACGGAACCTAATAATGTCGGTGAATGAAGGGAACCGACCTAATAATGTCGGCGAATGTAGGGAACGGACCCTAATAATGTCGGCGAATGTAGGGAACCGACCCTAATAATGTCGGCGAATGTAGGGAACCGACCCTAATAATATCGGCGAATGTAGGGAACCGACCCTAATATTGTCGGCGAATGTATGGAACCGACCCTAATAATATCGGCGAATGTAGGGAACCGACCCTAGTAATATCGGCGAAGGTTATAGGGCGGAATCCTCTTTAAAACGTATGTGTATGAATGAAATTATGTATGTAAGTATGAAAGAGAGAATGAAAGTACGTATATATGTAATTATGTAAGTAAATATGAAGGTATGTACCTTCGGGTGCATATGTAAGTTATTGTAGTATTGTATGTCGTCTGATTAACTAGAACTCACTCATCGTAGCTGACTTTTAGTATGCACGCAGGTTAATCGACTGAGATAGCTGGCTTGAGGGAGACACATGGCAGGATCCAAGGAGGCTGGCATTTGAAGATCTGTTATGATGTTTGATATTATATGTTATGTTATGTTTTAAAAGACAAGTTATGGATGTTTGTAATGAATGGTTGACTATTATTATTCCGCGAAAGTTTTAATTAACTCTGATATTGAGAACTTTGTTTATGAGTAAATTCAACGTCCAACGTGAGGCACCGGTAACGGGGCCTTACAGAGGTAGAGAGATGTTATTCTAGAGAAAGAAAGTGAGCTTTGAAGTTTGGTGTGAAGAATTAAATGGGATAAAGCCCATATTTATAGGCTGAATTCGGGATCCGTCGTGATATGCGATGGGCCCAGACATAGCCGTCGCGTATCGCGACGTGGCTATGATGAGTTGCCCCTAGATTTTCCACGTGGCGCCATGTGGTGGAAGAGGTGCCACGTGGTGACATGTGGCGGACTTTATGCCACGTGGTGACACGTGGCAGACGTTATGCCACATGGTGACACGTGGCAGGACACGTGTTACTTTTTCTTGACTTTATGCCACATGGTGACACATGGCAGGACACGTGCCACCCTGTCAAACCTCGTCATTGCGATACGCGATGACGTAGGGTCTTCAGCCGTCGCGTATCGCGATCGGTCGTGAAGGCAGAAATTTTTTCTTTGGTCCCTTATGTTTGAAACTTGTCATTTTTGGTCCTTAACTTTTGAACTTGGTATTTTTGACCCGTTATTTTCATGATGTTACATAGAATCTCACCTGAGTCCTGTTACGTTCACCGTCAATTGTTATTCCTTTCTTTAGCTGTGCGCGACTAACTATATATCAATTACACGTATCAATTAACTATCACTACCCATATCACGTTTCTAGTTTAATTATAACCCTCAACGAACGGTGATCCGGGGGCAGCGCCCTGGGAGTGGGGTTCTAGGGGTGGCAGCCCCTAGCTGGGTCCAAGGGGTAAAGCCCCTAGTTGGGGTCGAGCTGCCAGGTCAGCTTGGAAAAATTTTATTTTCATTAACTGTTTTAACATATTTTTCATTATAACTCAAATTTATTATTTTATTTGCTAACTCATAAAGTTCGAGGGCTTCTTTGTAATTAATCCATTCTTTTCTATCTCCAGGGACCGTTTGGTCATTCTTTCAAACTTAATTTGTTATCCAGTTTGTTAACGAATGAAGTTCATTCGTTACTTCTAAAATTAGAATGAATTGACCCTCAAAACGAATTGGTCTTTATAACGAACTGGTCTTTATAAAAAACCTGCCTTTATAATGAACTGGTCTTTATAACGAATTGACCTTTATAACGAATGGGTCTTTATAACGAACTGGCCTTTGTAACGAATGGCCCTTTATAATGAATGAAGGTTCATTCGTTATCTCTCCGTAGCGAAGGACATAACGAATTGCTTAATGAATGAAGCTCATTCGTTATTCTTTCTTAACGAATGGGCATAACGAATTGTTGTTAATTCTCTATTCTTCCGTTAACGAATTAGGGTTAGGTCAGAGAATGTCAGAAACATTCTCTGACATCCTTAAATGCTCGCGCCACCTTTACAGCGCCGTCTTTCCGGCCCGTCGTTTCGAAAAACCGGGCGATTGCCGGAAAAACGTATTTTCATACCGTTCTTTACCCTTTTGTTCGTCCCGTTCAATCCAGATTCGAGCTAGGGTGACCCCTAAGTTCGTCTTTTGATCGGTTTATACCCGATTCCAACCATATCTCGTGTCTTTAATGGTTGATGGTGTCGGTTCATTGTTTCGCGACTATATCTAGCGGTTTAGGATCCATGTATATCATACTATCATTACCTCGGGTCGGGATCGGTTTTTCTTCTTGGTTTCGGTTAGGTAAAGAGAAGAATATGAGAGAGAGCTTAAGTGTGTGTTTTTGTGGTGTATGGAATGAGTGAGAATGAGTGAATTAAGGGACAATTAAGATATATATATATATATATCATGGGTCATGGGCTTAAGCTCATGGTCTTTCATCCTTCCTTATTAACCCAAGTCCATTACCCATAGTTATTTAACCCAACACAAGCCCAACTCATGATAATTTAATATTATTATTTTAATTACCGAAACGAGATGTTACACAAAGCCCTTGACTTAAAAACCCCCGTTGAAACTCTTTTCGAATTTACCAAAATTCCACCTGTTCTTACGTTACAACCACAAATATTTGGATGCTCAGTCTTTGTCCACATTTCTAAGGTAAATCGAAGAAAACTCAACCCATGTGCGGAAAAATGTGTGTTTGTAGGCTATGGTATCAACCAAAAAGGATACCGGTGCTATAGCCCCAAAAAACGTCATATGTACACTACCATGGACTGTGACTTTCTGGAAACCTAATTCTTTAATACCTCTTGACACAGTGGTCAGGGGGAGGAGTATAATGACACACTAAGTTGGATAAAATGGGTTCCAAAATGGCCTTCATCATCGGAAGAATTTAATCACAATACCCACGCATTATCAAGAGAAAATCATAGTACCCAAGATGAGTCATGTAAGGCCCCGTTGCCGGTGCCCTACGTTGGACGTTGGATTTACTCATAAACGCAGTTCTACATATCAGGGTTAATAAAAACTTTCGCGAAATATTAAAACTTCAATAAACATTTCAAATTATTACAAAAACTTGTCTCGATTAACATCTTTTGTCTTTCCTACATGAACATCATTTAAATAAAAAAAAGGTCTTCAGATGCCAGCTTCTTATTCTTCTATCATGTGTCATCCTCAAGCTAGCTACCTCATTCTACTCACCTACGTGCATACTAAAAGTCAGCTACACTGAGTGAGTTATAGTTAATCAAGTAACATACAATACTTCCACATACTTATACATACGCATCCGAAGATACATATTATATACTTAACCTGCTTATCTTACTTTCGTACATACATAAGTATATACCTTCTCTCTCTTGCATAGTTTACATCTATTCATACTTTACATCTATTCATACTTTACATACTTATATGTTTTAAAGAGCATTACACCCTACTGCCTCGAGTATGATTAGGGTTCAGTCCCTTTTCTGCCACGGAAATTATTAAGGTCTGGTCCCTTTTCTGCCTCGGGTATTATTAGGGCTCAGTCCCTTTTCTGCCTCGAGTATTATTGGGGCTCAGTCCCTTTCTACCTCGAGTATTATTAGGGCTCGGTCCCTTTCTACCTAGAGTATTAATGGGGCTTGGTTCCCTTTCTGCCTCGAGAATTATTAGGGCTCGGTCCCTTTTTACCTCGAGTATTATTAGGGCTCGTTTCCCTTTCTGCCTCGAGTATTATTAGGCTCAGTTCCCTTTCCGCCATACAACCATACCATACCTGCTTATATATTTATAATCATAACTTTCACACATACATACATCATTCATACAGCATATATATATTCTGAAATGATCCAATACATATATATATATACCATATCTTTAAACTACCACTTGGCGGCACATGCAATATCTGAAGATCGTTCACGCACCATCAAGCATTCATTCGTACATAATTCGTACAAGGCATACACTTACCACATAAGGTAAGGGCTAGAAAACATAACAAGGAATAGGGCTAGAAACTCACCTGGATTCTGTTACGTTCTCCGTTAACTGTTAAGTCTCTCTTTAACTATGCTCGGCAAACTGTACATGAATTACATGTATCAATAATTGTCCTAATCCCATTATTCAGGTTTCACTAGAAAAGACTAAGTCTGATCTATTCTAATGGTCTTACAAGTTATTGTATTGCGTTCATAAACATTGTCTTGTATTAGAATACAATCCACTTAGAATATCATTTCATTATTGTCACACCCCGTCAAGGCGGAAACACGGGCGTGTGACGTCATGAATATCGTAAGAATATGATTATCACAAACATAGTAGTATTAGGATACCATTAGTTTACAAAAGAGTTTTACAAACCATGAAATGTTTTTAACAAGATAATTTTACAAAATAAGAGATTTCTCATATATGACCCAGATATCAGTCGGGTTATGCATCAAAAATCCCTCCAAAATAGGTATCCTAATTATGCATCGAGGTCCCGGTTCCATGATTTCCTTACAAGCTTGTTAATTCTCTGAAGAAAACATACGATTTAAAAGGTCAACACAATGGTTGGTGAGTCCACAAGTTTTAAGACTCGATATAAAATCACGTTATTTATAAAACGTTGAATCAGTTCACAAATAAGTATACGATAATATACTGAAACAAATACGGTAATCCTCCGTAGACTGCGCTAAATCTACAAATTAATATACGACCTATGAGCCTATAACCAAACCACGACTTATATCCGGTTTGCCCTGTTTAAATCTCACAAATGGAATATACGCACCCTGTTTCGATGCAATATCGGAAGTTAGCGCGACCAACCTAAAATAGGGGGGATGTCAAGGCCAATAAAACTGTTCGTATATTCCTGTGGAAACTCCGTTAGCTAATGGTTATATTATGCAAGCAAGGGACTTATAGCACTACATAGTTCAACTCAAGTTCGTATAAGGATCGGTTGTTTTGTTTCTAACTATCGTATAAAAGTAGTTGTGTATGTTTCTCCCCCTAGTTGAAAACAATAAACAGTAAAGAGGGTTCGTGTAACTCACCTCGTGAGTTCAGTGGTTGATTTGACAGCAATTTTAGATTAATCACAGTTCCGCTGCCATCACACGTCCTAAACGCGTAAGGTCAGTTAGTTCATTATCGACCAGCAAGTCAGTTTATGCTAGTCACTTTCACCCAACTAGCCGTTTCGTTTATTATATTTGTGTCGGTTGCATTCACCAACCGAGCGTTTCGTTTATTATGTTTGTGTCGGTTGCTTCCGCCAACCAAACGTTCCGTTTAATTCTGGACGACCCGTTGGTGATAAGTTTTTATCTTCTTTTTGAAAATAAATAAATAATTATTTATATATATATATATAAATATATATATATAGTTATATAAATATTAAGAATATAATTCTAATTAGTGTCGGTGTAAATTTGGATATAACATGTTTGTTTAGGCGAGTAACAAATATATTTTAAAATTATATTTTTGTCTTGATAATTTCTCCATAAGCTACGACAAATATTTTTGTGAATCATAATAGGTTTATTTTTTTGTTCAACTTTTTAAAACCGACTTTATATATAGTTTTGTTCATTTTATTTGTAAAAAAAATGTTACTTTTACTTCTAACATATGTAGTTATCTCCAAAATTTATATTTATGTAAAACTATCGTTTGGCACAAAATATCCTCATAAAAAATGATATTTATTATTTGTAATTTTATAACATAAAACTAATCAAAACCATAATTAAGTTTTATAATCTGAATGAACGTATTTCCGAACATAAAAACTTATAAAAGACCACTTTTATTTATTCGAAGTTATAAAAAAACATTTATGGCTTGAATACATATTTTTATTACTTAATTGTTTCAAGGAAAATATATAAGTCTTTCCACTTATATCTCCATAGAAATATATTTTTATACTAAAAGGTTATATAACCTCCACATGTCCACATTTCACCCAAAACCATAAATCTTTATATGTTTTTCACAAATCAAGCTCATAAACTTTTAAGCTCGTGTTTAGCTCATTTATTTTCATACCATCAAAACTATATAGTTTTATAGGTTTATCTTCCATCTATCAAATATACTAAATCGTGTGCATATTTTATACCAAAACCCATCTTTTAACAACATGATTTTAATTGCTATATTTAGGACTTTGTAAACACACTCTAAAGAATAGCATATTTTTCTAGCAAGTATATAAACAACATTCTTGTATAAATACGTTTAGTGATTTTTAAAAGTATGACAACATGTATTTAATCACTTTAACCAAATCTTAGTAACATGTAAACCACATTTAAGCATGCTTTTAACCCAAATATTTTAACCCTTTCAAGCCTTTTAATAAATCTTCAAGAATAATATGTTTATGTTCATGACTATAAGTTCTCTCTAGTTTGTTAAGTGGGTAGATTTTTAGTTGGGTGTTTAAAACATGCATAAACACAACATATAAAAATATAAAAATAGACTTAGAGAAATTTAACTCACTTAGCACTAGGAATAGAGATTATAGAAAAATAGAAGATCTTGAGCTTGATTTCCCCTCCTAAAACTTGTACATCTTCTCTTAAACTTCTAACCCATTGTTGTTTTACTTGAAATATCTTCAAAGCAGTGACTTATATAAGTTTGATGAAATTAAGTGGAGAATTATGGTTGGTCTTGGATGGTTCCGATTGCAAAAAAGAAAGAAAGGAAAGTGTGGTTGTGATGTTATGACTTGTTGTGAGTTTGTTTAATTGTCCATGTGTTCTCGTATATAAATAATAAGAACTATATAATAATAATGAAAGAAGTAATAATAATAATAGTGATAGACAAAAGATATTGGAGGTTGAGTGGACTTGTAAACAAAATAAACTCAATCAAAATGGAGTGGGAAAGATTTACTAGCATGGGATGGTGTAAGGATGGGGGCTCAAGTCAAAGAAATGAGAGGGGTTGGTAGTGACGTAAGGATGGTGATGAAGATTTTGTCTTTTGAAGCTTTTAACAATCATCAAACACATTATGTATTTATTTATTCATTTATTTTTTTTATAATAAGTGCAAGTAAGCAATTACTTGTAGTGTGTGTGTGATGCTACAAAACCGATTTAGGGAGTGGGTTTGGAATCATACATTTGGGTTATTATTCAGATATTTTTGTTTTTTTTTTATTATATGTTAATTGTAGTTTAGTTATAAGTTTAGATTTTTGAGTTTTGGATTAATTTGACACAATCTTTAGTGAAATCATATCCAAATTTAGAATCGGTTTATATAGTACTTTATATTAGAGAGTTAAATATTAATTAATAATATTAACTTTTACTTATATACTAATCATAAATCACTTAAATATGGATGTGTTTTAGTTGTTTAGTTGTCCAATGATTGAAGAAAGTGAGCTCAAGTATTCTTAACATATAACTTCCGTACTCGCATTTACATATATATATATATATATATTGGCGTTCATATATATGTTCGAGTCATTGAAAATTATCACCAACGTTTGTGTTTGTCGGACCAAATCCGAAATTTTGAGTAATTTAAATAAATAAAAATAAATTACTTTTATGCAATGTATAGTGCATATGCGACCTATGCTAGACTCGTCGTGATTAAACTTAACAAAATTTAATCATGTTTGAATTAACGTTAAAAAATCATATTTAGGCATTGTACGGAAAATGACCTATTTTACGGAGTGTCACATTCTCCCCTTGTTATTAGAATATCGTCCCGAAATTCTGTTCGTGTCGTCCGTAAGTGGCGTCTTAGGAAAAAGGTGAGGATACTTTCTTTTCATTTCATCCTGACGCTCCCAAGTAAACTCTGGACCGCGTTTCGAGTTCCAACGAACTTTTACCAATTTAATACGACTACGTCTTAACTTTTGGATCTTCCAGTCCGACACTTCAATTGGTTCCTCCACAAAATTTAGTTTACTATCAATGTGAACTTCGTCATGAGGGATAATAAGTGTTTCGTCGGATAGGCACTTTTTCAAATTACATACATGGAAAGTGTCGTGAATACTGCTAAGTTCTTGAGGTAGCTTAAGTTTGTAAGCCACGGGACCTACCCGTTAAAATATTTCAAATGGGCCAATGTACCTCGGGTTTAGTTTGCCTTGTTTTCCAAAACGAGCGATTCCCTTCCAGGGTGATACTTTCAACATGACTTTATCTCCTACTTGAAATTCGAGCGGTTTGCAACGGTTATCGGCGTAACTTTTTTGTCGGTCTCTCGCCGCTTTCAACCTTTCATGAATTTGAAAGATCTTATCAGTGGTTTCTTGGTTAATTTCAGGACCAGTAACTTGCTTGTCACCCACTTCAGCCCAACAAAGTGGTGATCTACACTTGCGACCATATAATGCTTCATATGGAGCCATTTTGATGCTGGTGTGATAACTGTTATTATAGGAGAACTCAACCAACGGTAGGTGAGAAACCCAACTACCTCCAAATTCGATCACACAAGCGCGAAGCATGTCTTCTAGAGTTTTAATGGTCCTTTCGCTCTGACCATCCGTTTGTGAATGATACGCGGTGCTCATGTCTAAGCATGTACCCAATGCCTTTTGCAATGATTGCCAGAAACGCGACGTAAAATGGCTGTCTCTGTCGGAGATAATAGAAATTGGCACTCCATGCTTGGAAACGATCTCCTTCAGATAAATCCTTGCAAGTTTATCCATTTTGTCTTTTTCCTTGATCGGAAAAAATTGAGCTGTCTTTGTTAAACGATCAACAATAACCCAAATCGTGTCATAATTACTTGACGTCCTAGGAAGTTTGGTAATAAAATCCATTGAGATTTTCTCCCATTTCCATTGGGGTACCTCGGGTTGTTGAAGAAGTCCTGACGGCTTTTGATATTCAGCCTTAACCTTAGAGCACGTCAAGCACTTGCTGACATAGGTGGCAATATCGCCCTTCCTATTAGGCCACCAATAGAATTCTTTAAGATCTTTATACATTTTGTCGGCACCCGGATGGATAGAGTACCTAGACTTATGGGCCTCGTCTAGGACTAATGTACGAAGATCTCCGCAACATGGTACCCAAATTCGGTTCGAGAATAAAGAATTTTATCATCCTTGGGTTCCAATTGTTTCACCATTCCTCTCAAGGATTCATTTTGAAAACGTTCTACTTTGAGAGCTTCTTGTTGTGCATCACGAATTCGAGCAGTGAGGCTTGTGTGAATGGTCATTCCTAATGCACGAACTCTAAGAGTCTTAACTCTTTCCTTGCGGCTTAGAGCATCAGCTACCACGTTAGCTTGGCCAGGGTGATATTTAATTTCACAATCATAATCATTCAGCAATTCAACCCAACGGCGTTGCCTCATGTTCAGCTCCTTTTGGTCGAAGATATGTTGTAGACTTTTGTGGTCAGTGAAGATGGCACACTTCGTACCATAAAGGTAATGCCTCCAAGTCTTAAGTGCGAATACAACGACTCCCAATTCCAAGTTGTGAGTGGTATAGTTCTTTTCGTGCACTTTTAACTATCGAGATGCGTATGCGGTAACCTTTTTATTTTGCATCAGCACACAACCCAATCCATGGTGTGATGAGTCACAGTACACGACGAAATTGTCTACTCCCTCAGGTAGAGATAGAATTGGTGCGCTACATAACTTCTCTTTCAATAATTGGAAAGCCGACTCCTGCTTTTCGCCCCAATCAAACTTTTTATCCTTTTGAGTTAACGCAGTCAAAGGTTGGGCGATTTTGGAGAAATTTTCAATAAAACGACGGTAATAACCGGCTAATCCAAGAAATTGACGCACTTCGGTATGAGTCCCTAGCGCTTCGCAATTTTTAATCGCCTCGATCTTGGCTGGGTCAACATGAATACCCTTTTCATTGATCACATGCCCTAGAGAATGGACTTCCCGAATCCAAAATTCACATTTCGAGAACTTTGCATACAACTTCTCAGTCCTTAACAATTCCAAAATCAACTTCAGATGTTGCTTGTGTTCTTCTTTGGTTCGTGAATATATTAGGATATCGTCAATGAATACAATTATGAACTTGTCTAGGTAGGGTTTACACACTCTATTCATAAGATCCATGAAAACAGCATGCGCATTAGTTAAACCAAAAGGCATGACTAAGAACTCGTAATTTCCATAGCGAGTCCTAAACGCCGTTTTGGGTACATCTTACTCTTGTATCCTTAATTGATGGTACCCAGAACGTAGATCTATCTTAGAATAAAAGCTTGAATCTTGCAGTTGATCAAACAAATCGTCTATTCGAGGGAGTGGATACCGATTTTTGATTATAAATTTGTTAAGCTCTCGGTAATCAATACACAATCGAAGGGTTCCGTCCTTTTTCTTCACGAATAAGACCGGAGCTCCCCAGGGTGAGAAACTCGGTCGAATGAACCCTCTATCTAACAATTCTTGAAGTTATGTAGATAATTCTTGCATCTCCGATGGTGCTAATCGATATGGAGAACGCGCAACCGGTGCATCTCCCGGTACCAGATCAATACGGAATTCGACTTGTCGAGGGGGCGCAATCCGGGCAAGTCTTCGGGAAAGACTTCTAGATAGTCTCGTACGATCGGTATATCCTCAATTCGTCGTTCTTCGGGTTCCTTTTCTACAACGTGAGCCAAGAACGCTTGGTATCCTTTACGTAAGAGTTTACGGGCCTTCATACATGAGACAATATTTAAAGCACTCGTTTTCCTTTCTCCTTGAACAACCAATATTTCACCAGTCGATAATGGAAGTCGCACTAGCTTTTCGAAGCACACAATTTGGGCATGATTTTTAGACAACCAATCCATGTCAATAACTATATCGAAACTTCCCAATTCCACGGGAAACAAATCTATTTCAAACGAATGACCCTCCAAGACTAAAGTGCATCCTTGAACTACTTCACTAGTTTCAATCAACTTCCCATTTGCTAACTCTATGATGTATTTATCTTTTTATTTGACTCTACTCCCAACAAAGGTCTAAATTTGGTAGAGACAAAACTCAAATCCGCACCAGAATCAAACAATATATAAGCATAGTGATCATTGACAAGAAACGTACCAGTGACATTTGAGGGGTCCTGGCGGGCATCTTTTGTTCCGATCACAAATGCCCTTCCTTGAGCCTGATTGTTGTTGTTCCTCAATTTGGGGCAATTATTCCTGAAATGATCCATGCTCCCACATTCATAGCAAGCAGGTTTCCCCTTGTCAGTTTTCCCTTTTCCAGTAGGAGCAGGGGGGACAGTATTGAGTTTGGTGCCCCCATTGCTTACATTTACCACACAAATTGCATCTCCCATCATGGTGTCTTGCGCACTTGTTGCACTTAGGTTTGTTCCCCGCATAACCTTTGGTTTTAGTAGTTGCCATATATCCCTTAACCGATTCATGGCGTTTGTAGTTTTGGTTACTTGACTTTCCAATCCATTTTAGTTTATTTCCCGAGCTTTGATCATCAGTTTCCTTTTTCTCATTCACCTCCTTCTTATCATTAGAGTTTTTCTTAATCAGTGTACCCATCCTGACTGCCTCATCGGCTAAAGTTTGAGCCAAGGACACTGCACTTTTAAAAGTGGTCGGCTTTGAGGAAGTAACCAAACTCCTAATTTGAGGAACTAGACCCCAGCTTTACCTTTCAATCCGTTTATACTCAGGAGTCACCATATGAGGTACCAACCTTGCCAATTCTTGGAATCGAGTGGTATAAGCAGTAACATCGGAACCAGTCATTGTGATATTCCACAAGTTAGTTTCAATCTTTTGGAGTTCATTTCGAGGACAATACTCCTCCAGCACCATGGCTTTTAATTCTTCCCATGTCAACTGATATGCAGCTTCCATACCCAAGGTTTGAACTTGTGAATTCCACCAAGTTTGTGCTTCGTCCTCCAGGGTACATGTGGCATACCTCACCATAAAATTAGCAGCACAATTGGATATGTTGAGAACGGATTCCATCTTTTCAATCCAACGAATTATTCCTATTGCACCCTCAGTTCCATGGAAGAATCTCGGGTTGCAAGATAAAAAGTCGTGTAGGAACAGCCCTTTTCATTATGTATTAGCAATATTAAATAGATCAATACTTTATTAATGATGCGTAGTGATTTCTCTTTCTATTTTCTTTTAGGGTATAAATTTCTAATATCTTTACCTCCGGTACCTCCTGATCCGGTGCCTCCGCCGGTACCAGTCCCATTACCCCCAGTTCCATTTCCTCCGATATCGTTACCAGATCCGTTTTTTTCGTTTCGATTTGCCTCATATTCAGCAATTGCGGATGCTACACGCTGTGACACCAGTTGGTCAATCGCCTCAGGGCTCATCGGGCCGGTGTTTTCAGGGTTTCTACGGGTGTTTCTCTTTTTCGGTGCCATGAGTTTCTTTCTAATACACAAGATAAAAAGAAATAAGACAAATATATAATCAGCATAATAATGTCATCATGTGAACACGAAATATAAACACACCATAATATTATACAATATTATACATCAAGAGAAAACATCTAGTACATAGTTTTGCATAGCCGATACAAAATGGATGGGGACATACCCCCCATAAGTACAAAGCTTTCATACATATAATTTTGCATGAGCACACCCCGCCCAGCTAGGTAAAATAAGCAACAAACATCCCAAACAACATAACTACGCCAGCAACAAGCATACTAGCCCTAGTCATCATCTTATGTCTCCCTACACGAACCTCCAACTCCATAATCCTACTATGAAGCTAATGAAGCATATCAAAGTCATGGGCTCTCACAAGTCAGATCCTATCAATGTCATCTCGAATCTGAGTAAGGCTAGGCTGCAGTGCTCGAGTAGACCTCTCAAGCGGTCCAATAGTCATCCTCATCTCTCGGAACTCTGACTCCAACGGTCCATGCAAATCGCCCACATCCTGTCATATCGCCCACATCCTGTCATCCTAGTAGTATTCTGACTCACCCTCCTAACATCAGATAAAAATGCCTCAACATCCCTAATCATCCTCTCAAGTTGATGGTCATGTGTGTGAGTCCTGGCGACAAGAGTCGGTATGGTTGCCTCCATTGGCTCCCCAGTGTGAGGCAGTGATGGAGGTGGCTGCGAGGACTCACCGACCTGAAAGGTAGAGGGAATACCCTCAAGGTCACGCCAGTGGTCTAGTATACGTGTTATCCATCCTGGCCTCCTAGCATACGATCGATACTCAGGTCTCTTCTTTGGTGGGTGTTTAGTTTACTCTGGCTCATCTCGTGCAGCTAAGTTCCTCTTATTGGGGAGTGGGGGATTCTTCCTAGCACTCTTCATTTGAAAAGGCATGTTGCTTATCCTAAAGAAGATGGGCGGCTCAATTAAAGCTACGTCTGGAGGTGTAGTGCTCCTAACAATCCTCTTCCCACGGCGAGGAGATGGTGGTGGCGGGGGTGGGGATGGAGAACGTGGAGGTGGGGAGGGCAGTAGTGGAGAAGCTGGTAGTGGCGAGGCTGGTGGTGTCTCCATGACGGTATCCTCGTCGTCAGAGACAATCGGCGACTGTGTGGGTGGTGTGTCTGAATGCTCGCTCGGGTCCTCGTCAGAATCCATGATGACAATTGGGTTTTCTTTAGACATGGATGTGACAACAGTATCCTTAAAATGTGATATAAGTTTTGTTTATGCGTATGCATGCAATGAATTTTATTTTATTTTATTATTATTTTTTTTGAGTCACCAGTTATAGACCAGATTCTCTAGTTCGCTATAACCAATGAATCTGATACCAATCTGCCACACCCCGTCAAGGCGGAAACGCGGGCGTGTGACGTCATGAATATCATAAGCATATGATTATCACAAAAATAGTAGTATTAGGATACCATTAGTTTACAAAAGAGTTTTACAAACCACGAAATGTTTTTAACAAGATAATTTTACATAATAAGAGATTTCTCGTATATGACCCAGATATCAATCTGGTTATACATCTAAAATTCCTCCAAAATAGGTATCCTAATCATGCATCGAGGTCCCGGTTCCATGATTTCCTTACAAGCTTGTTAATTCCCTAAAAGAAACATGCGATTTAAAAGGTCAACACAATGGTTGGTGAGTCCACAAGTTTTAAGACTCGATATAAAATCACGTTATTTATAAAACGTTGAATCAGTTAACAAATAAGTATACGATAATACTAAAACAAATACGGTAATCCTCCATAGACTGCGCTAAATCTACGAATTAATATACGACCTATGAGCCTATAACCAAACCACGACTTATATCCAGTTTGCCCTGTTTAAATCTCACAGATGGAATATACGCACCCTGTTTCGATGCAATATCGGAGGTTAGCGCGACCAACCTAAAATAGGGGGGATGTCAAGGCCAATAGTACTATTCGTATATTCCTGTGGCTAACTCTGTTAGCTAATAGTTATATTATGCAAGCAAGAGACTTATAGCACAACATAGGTCAACTCAAGATTGTATAAGGATCGGTTGTTTTGTTTCTAACTATCGTATAAAAGTAGTTGTATATGTTTCTCCCCCTAGTTAAAAACAATAAAACAGTAAAAAGGGGTCGTGAAACTCACCTCGTGAGTTCAGTGGCTGATTTGCTAGCAATTTTAGATTAATCACAGTTCCGCTGCGTTCACACGTCCTAAACGCGTAAGGTCAGTTAGTTCATTATCGACTCTCAAGTCAGTTTATGCTAGTCACTTTCACCCAACTAGTCGTTTCGTTTATTATATTTGTGTCGGTTGCTTTCACCAACCGAGCGTTTCGTTTATTATGTTTGTGTCGGTTGCTTCCGCCAACCAAACGTTCTGTTTAATTTCTGGACGACCCGTTGGTGATAAGTTTTTATATTCTCCACCTACTTACTTTCCATCTCTTTCTCTCTCTTCCAAGCTCTGGTCGATGTTGTTGGCGAGAGCAGACAACGAAGACGGTGGGTTTGCATCGTCAGAACTATTTTTGTTTTGGTAAGATTGACAATTTGTAATTTTTAATCTTTGGTTCTATCTCTCGATTAAAAGATGAAATCCTTGCTATGTGAAGAAACGTGGATCTACTCACTGGTAGCAGATCTACTTTCCTCGGGTATGATTAAACTGTTTCACCGATGGTTCCTTTGAATCCGTGTTCTTCCACCTACAAAATGAACAGCGCCGTTACTTACCCCTCAGAAAGGGACAGAGGGGTCCTCTTTGGGGTAACCCTCCGGCGTGAGAATCAGTATCTTTGTGGAGAAGATAATAAAGTGTGAGTCAGTGAAATCTCAAGAGTATTGCTGAATCGCTGAATACTCTTGATTGTGTGACTGTGTGTTTTCTGTAACTGACTGTGAGTGAATATAATTCAATATGATTGAATGTGATATCACTGCTTGTAACTGTCAATGATTGAGTGTGAATGAATGTGTCATCAAAGTGGAGTTGATGCTGTATTTATAGTGCTAGGGTTTCCACTGGCTGGGCTTAGCCTCGTTGGCCTCCTCCAATCGCACTGCGCCACGTGTCCTCTGGGACACCTGGCGCTTTCTCGTTGGTTGTAATCATGTGGTAGCACATGTGTCATGCTGAGTTGTCGACCTTTCATTTGGCAGCTGTCAACATCAGCATATTCTTACTCCTTAAAAAGATGCCTTCTAGAAGAGTGTCTGACGTGCACAATCAAGGTTGCCCTGATCCTGATTTGGATAAGGACGAGGTTGATTATGTGTACGTGTGATATGCGCCCATCCTGAGAATGCGCGAAGTCTTCTTTTTATTCTCACGCGCAGATATTTCATGCGCAGGTGTGATATGTACGAGCGTGTGATATGCGCCGCGCGCTGGTGCGCCACGCGCATATGTGACGCGCGAGCATATGTGATGTGCAAGAGCATGCGATATGCGCCGCGCGCATATGTGATGCGCGAGCATATGATGCCTGAGCATGTTTTGTATGCGCGATGCGCCTGGGTTTTGGCTTTGTGCCTTCATAATGTCTTTATCTTGTGGGTTGACCCGCCTTGCTTGGTGTTGAGGCGGGTACATACCTCTTCAAGCCCCCCCAGTCTAATGTGTGTCTTATCTTGCGCGAGCGTGGTAAGATAGATATTAGACTCACTGAATTGTCCTTTTATAGGGGGTTTTGTCGTTTTCTTGGTTGTTTCCATCGTCGCGCGAAGTTCTATCCATTTGGTTGAAAACGAAAGGTCCAAACACGTGGTTGGTTGGTGATGACGTGCGCCGTAAACGTGTCAGACGTTTCGTGTGCTCGAGGTGCTACAGTTGCCTTTCACGTCCCCTCACACAGCTGTCTTGAACACGTGTCGCACTCGCATTGGTTAGTACCTGCGAGTGGGGGCGCGTCTCTGTTCCGTGGCAGGTCGGTTACATCTTTTTGTCCCCTCACACAGCTGTTAGGGACACGTGTCGCGCCTTCGTTGGCTTGCCCCTGCGAGTGGGGGCGCGTGAAATCCGATCAGCTGCCACATTTATCTCTCCTGGGCCTATAAAAGCAGGCCCTTAGGAAATTTTTATCTTCATCTTCATTGTTGCTAAAATTCAAATTTCTGCTTTCACATTCTGATTTGAGTGTTTACATCGATTCGAATCCTCGATTATCGGCTATTACAGTTGTATGTCTGATAGTTCATACTCGTCTAGCCCTTCAATCACCTCCGTTGCCTCTCGAAGACGCCGTGTGAAATCTGTGGTGATGTCGACATTGAAGCAAAAGGGGAAGGGGAAGAAGGTTGTTGAGACCACATCGGAGGAAGTAGGGAGGACCAAGGCCACCAAAAGGTGGAATAAAATCCCCTGCAAATTGAAGCAGGCAGATCTCGACAACCTGATCACCTCTCAGGGCTTTCCCACCCTGTTTGGCTGCATGTTGCCTAGGTCCGGGCAAACGGCGGCGGACCCGCCTGCCGGCTATATATCCCTATATAGCCACTTTTTCACCCACTGCAACCTTCGTCTCCCGATGACAAGGTTTGTGGGTGCACTGTTGAAGTTCTATGGGATTCACATATCCCAAGTCCATCCGTTTGGACTCGTGCGCGTGACTCACTTTGAGTTCATGTGCAAATCCCAGCGCGAGGAACCCACTCCTCGGCGCTTTCAATATTTTTATAAGGCCAAGATCCAAGACAATTGGATCTCTTTTATTCCTCGCAGTCAGAAGGTGAAGTGCTCCACTGTTTCATTCAAGAGCCTTCATGACTGGTCTGAGAGGTTTTTTTACATTAAGGCCGGTGTGATCCCCATCCGTATGACCATGCGCTCTATCACTTCTGCGCCTGCGGATGAGGATGTCCTCAAGAACCCAACTGGCGCATGGGTTAAGAAACTGACCGCCGAACCATCCCCCGCGAAGAAAATTTGCGAGGAGGCGCTGGTTGGGGTCGGCATGAGCAGGCTCTGGGCCGACAGCGCGCTTGAGCCCGTTATCCAAGTCGACGGGTTGTGTAAGTTTTTTTTTTTTTTTTTTTTTTTTTTTTTTTTTTTTTTGCGCGAACATCGTTCTTTTGCTGATATCATTTAACTTGTCTTTGCGCAGTCACCAAGGATTACATCCTTGCCGCTTATGATGAACATGTGGAGGGCGGCTCCGTCGAACTTGGCGTTGGGGAGGTTGGTTTCCCGGATCGCTTTGATGACATGTTCATCCCAGTGGATCTGGATTTTGACTTTGACGGTGACGCGCCTGGTAAGCCTTCGCACTCCTGCTCATTCCTTTAGAATACCCAAGTTTATTAACAGTTCTGTCGCTTGTTTTTGTAGATGCGCTTGAAAACTACGAGCTAGAGCTCGCGGAAGAGGAGGAGGAGGAAGAGGAGGCGCCTCTACTAAAGCGCAAAGCTAAGGGGAAATCTGGCGCAGGGGCCAGTAAGAAACAGAAGAAAGAGGACACCCCTGTCGCTCATCCCCATGCTCAAACGAAGGGACCTAAGGAAACCCAGGTGTTTACCACAAAGGTTTCTTTAGCTTCTCTGCCTGTGAGAGTGGGCAGACCTCCTGTCCACTTGAGGTATGGTGGCGTCGCCTCCTCCTTTCGCGCGGCTGAAGAGAGAAGCAGTGCCGCGCCTGCAACAGGTATACTTTATTTATCTTCATCTGGCTGAATTGTTATTAAACCTTTGCTCCTTTAAATGTTTGCAGAGGCAGCGACGGTAACAGATCAGCCGCAGGCGCCACAAGGTGCCACGGCTGCGCCGGGGACTCCATCGAAGTCCCCTGTTCTACCCTCTGAAAAGGGTAGAATGGATTTTATGGCGATGTTCGATGCGCGAACAGAATTGCGCCAAGGTAAGTTTTGCACATATGTCTTCTGAATTTTTCCCTTTGGAGTCAGTCATAAACAATTTTTCCTTGTTTATTTGTTCATAGGAGTTGTAGCTGGCGCAACAGTTGCTGGTGATACTCCTGGCGGCACTTCCGGCGCCGCTGGTTCTGGTCCTGCTCCTGCTAGTGCTGAATCTCCCCTTATTGGGATTACCAAGGAGCAGGAAACCATATTGCGCGCCGAACTGGCGGCGTCGAGACCTCCCTCGCCTCCTCCTGCACGCAGCCCTCCCCGCGAGGCTGGTTTGGAGCCTTCCAGGTCGCAGGAGAAGAGGCCTGTTGAAGAAGACGAGGAGGACGAGGGGGTTCAAGTTGAAGACTCCTTGGGAGACCGCGCCAGCCCTGCGATGCCGCAAGTGTTCGCAGCGCAGACCTCTGGTGGGGCTGGCGCTGACTTTCCTGCTTCATCCCCGCAGGTATGTATTGATTTGTTGGTCCGCTGCGCGTATCTCCATATAAGTATGTTTTATGACTTAGAACTTTTCTTGTGTTTTGCAGGAAGGTGTCCACGTTTACCGCCCGAGATGGAATATTAATGAAGAGAGTTCCTTTCAATCCATGGGCGTATGCGAGGACTTCTGGGCTCATGCCGTGCCTCCTACTGAAAGGAGGTATCAGGAGGAGCGCACCCGCGCGGACTTGCTGAACGACCATGTTTTCGCTGGGTCGGCTTTCTTCGCTGCTTCCCAAGAGCTTCGTCGTGATTATGTTAAAGTACGCGACGCTCTTGTGGAAGCCCAGCGAGAGGCTAAGGTGGCCGCCTGGAACCTGTCTGATGCTCGCGCGCGAGCTGAGAAACTCCAGGCGGAGCTCAGTGAAAACAGAGCAAGTGCCAACACCGCATACATCAAGCGCGGGCATGAGCTCCAAGCTGCGCGGGAGAAGCAGCAGTTGGCGGAGGCCGAAGTTGCCAAGTACGCGCGCAGAGTGCGTGTCTTGGAACAGCAGGCCGAGGCGCGTGACCAAGCTATCATCCAGAGTATCACTGAGAAATCATCACTGGAGAGCGAGGTTGGCGCCTGAAAAGGGATTTGGCGGCCGCGCAGGCCGATAGAGATGAGGCCTTGGCCACGGCGGCGTCTAGCCAGGAAGCACTTGGTGCTGCGCAGGCGGAGAAAGGAAAAATTTTGGCGGCAGCAGCGTCTGATAAGGAGGAACTAAAAAAGGCTAAGGAAACTGTTGAGTTACTAAACTCTCAGGTTCCTGCCCTCGAGACGTCTGTTGCTGGCCTCGCGCAGGATCGCCAATGGCTGGTGTCACAGGGCATGGCTCGCTGCGCTTTGGCGATGAAATATTCCGCCGAGTTTCAAGCCCTTGTGATGGACTGCAATGCCGCCGCGCGTTTGGTGGGCCGAGCTGAAGGGTTTACGGATGGGTATGAGTATGGCATGTTGAGGAAGAACCCATCTGAGTACCCTTACAAGAGCGATGCGGCCTGCGCGGACATGGCCGCGGTGGGGGAAAAGTATATGAATACTCCCATCCCCATCCTTATGCAGGTACCTTGATCTTAATGAGTTTTACTTTACTAACTTTTCTAAGTGTTTTGTACTCATTACTTTTCTAATGATTTACAGATAGCTGCGCTTGCTGACCAGCCCGACCTCGGCGCGCTAAAGAAGTTGCTTGATGATTGCGAGAGGGCTGGTGGCGATGATGGTGGCGCGGGGGATGTTGCCCCTGCCAGCGGCTCTGGCGCGGCGAAAGAATCTGCTCGTGACACCGTTGTGATCGAAGACTCCAATGAGGAGGAAGAACTTGACTATGGTCAGTTCGGGGATGAGGAGCAGACCGCGCCAGATGCTGCGGGAGATGATGAGGGTGATGAAGCGGCTGACGTAGACGTGGAGACTTGAGAAGCCCTTCATCAAATTTTGTATATTTATTTTTTATACTTGTAATTTGTAACTCATCATACTTGTAAATTTCGATCCAATTGAATGAAACTTGTTCTCTCCTTTTCATATCTTGCGCATTTCCATTCATCTCTTCATGTTTGGTTGTATAGATATAAGATATGCTTGCACGTTAAAATAAGAACAAGGTTGTATGGAAATTATTCACTTAACCTCTGTTCTATTTTGTTTGTGGTTCTCGCAGTATCTTGCTCATGCTGACATGCGCGCTAACTTTTCGTTATTTTCTTTTTCGCGCGTCGTTGTCGCGCGGTATGGAAGTATGAGTTTAGCCATTACATGTCAGCTTGTGTTACTCAGATATCCACTATGATTCCGCGCGCGGCCTCGACCTGAGACCTTAACATGATATGGCATGTACTTTGCCTTAGTTGTGTTTAAGGATTTTTATGATCAGGCTGCGCGGGATGTAAGATGGATGTTTGTGAGTGTTTTGAGCTAAGGCTCTTTGTTTTGGGCTAAGGCCCTGACGTTTTTAGAGTTAAGACTCATTAACGTGTTTGAGCTAAGGCTCGTAAGTTTGGGCTAAGGCCCTGACGTTTTAGAGTTAAGACTCGTTAACGCGTTTGAGCTAAGGCTCGCGCATGTATGTTTTACTTCGCTTTATTTTGTTTTGAAGTCAATATAGTGTTGTCATATTGTTCCAATTTAATAAAGGAAGTGTGAAACATGTATGCAAAGGTAATAGAACAAATATTGAAAGATAGCGCGACAAATATTGAAAGATAGCGCGAATCATCATTCATGATGGCTTAAAAGCCTTGATTACAAATTTGAACTTTTACATGAAGCATTTTCTAAGTTGTGCCGCGTTCCACGAGCGCGGTATCTTTTTTCCATTCAAATCTTTTAAAGCGTACGCGCCTTTCCCCAAATCTTCTGAAATTTGATAAGGTCCCTCCCAATTGGGGGACATTTTTCCTGGGGGTATTGCGCGACTAGCTTCATTGTTTCGAAGGACAAAATCATTTTTTTTGAAGTGGCATTCTTTAACGCGCTGATTATAATATTTTTCCAGCTTTTTCTTGTATCTGGCTTCATTAATGATAGCCGCTTCTCTGCGCCCTTCAAGCAAGTTAAGGTCCAATCTTCTTTCGCGCTCGTTATCAGTTTTGCTCATCATGAGTACCCTATGGGATGGGCATCCAATTTCTGCTGGGATCATAGCCTCTGTCCCATAGGTTAGGCTGAACGGGGATTCGCCATTGCTAGTTTTGCTTAATGTCCTGTGCGCCCACAGGACATTAGGTAACTCTTCGACCCAAGAATGGGATTCTCCCTCCAACCTTTTCTTCAGCCCATTTAGCAAACTTTGATTCGCGCGCTCCACTTGACCATTCCCCTGAGGGTGGTAGACGGATGTGAAGATTTGGTTGATGTGCAATTCTCTGAGCCAGCTTGATATCTTCCTGTCAGTGAATTGTTTGCCATTGTCGCTCACAATTTCCATGGGAAGGCCAAAACGGCAAATGATGTGGCTCCAGATAAATTGCTTCATCGCCTCAGCTGTGATTTTTGCTAGTGGCTTGGCCTCAACCCATTTTGTGAAATAGTTTATCGCCACTACCAAAAATTTCACTCGCCCTTGCGCTTGCGGCAGGGGCCCCACAATATCAATGGCCCATTTGTGGAAAGGCCATGCGGAGGTGACTGGAATCAAGTTGTTCTTTGGACGCATGGTGTTTGGCGCGTAGCTCTGACATGCCTTGCATTTTTGGATTTCTTTTAGCGCATCCAAGTACATGCCTGGCCAATAGTAGCCTGAGCTCATCGCCTTGGCAACCACCATGCGCGGGCCAGCGTGAATTCCACAGATTCCTTCATGAATCTCCCTAATCACATAGGTTGCTTCTTCAGCATCCAGGCACTTCATGAGCGGTCCAAGATAAGAGCGCCGATATAATGTACCATCAAGTAACTCATAGTTCTGTGCCTTGTGTCTTATCTTTCTCGCCTGTGCGCGATCGTCCGGTAACTTCCCCTTCATCAGGAATTCTGTTATTGGAGTTATCCAAGATGAAGGGGTTGTATGAATTACAAGGACCGATTGCGTTTGCACTGACGGGCTGCTCATTACCTCCACCCTGACATCTTTGCCAAAGTGATCAAAATTAGTTGATGCCATTTTACTCAACGCGTCAGCGGACTTGTTTTCGCTGCGCGAGATGTGTATGATTCTGAAGAAGTCAAACTGCTCAACGAGCTTTTTTGCCTGCTCTAGATACAGAGGCATTGTGTTCTCCTTGGCGTCATATAGGCCGTTGACCTGAGCAGCTACCAAGTAAGAATCAACATGCGCCTCTAGTCTTTTAACCCCAAACTTGCGCGCGATGTGCAGACCAGCCAGCAGGGCTTCATACTCAGCCTCATTGTTGGTACTCTTGAAGTCCAACCTGATAGCATAAGTATATTCACGATTATCAGGGTCCATCAGTTTGAGGCCTGCGCCGGACCCTTCGCTGTTGGAGGCTCCATCAGTGAATAGCCTCCAAACATCTTGTTCATCATTTGCTCGCGGAGGATCTACCTCGCGCTGAGCTTCTTCAATCTTTCCGTCTGGGATTTCCGTGATGAAATCCGCCAAAACTTGACCCTTTATCGCTGGACGGGGCTTATAAGTGATCGTGTGTTCACCTAATTCCAGCGCCCACTTTGTCAGCCTTCCGGAGAGCGCGGGGCGTCGCAAGACTTGCTGGATGTTGTAACCAGTCAGAACTTCAATAGGATGACCATTGAAGTATCTATGGAGCTTGCGCGACGCGTGTGTTAGTGACAAAACTAACTTTTCCATGATGGAATAGCGCGTCTCAGGGTCTGTGAGCACCCGACTCACATAGTATATCGGCGTTTGTATCCCCTTGCGATCCACCAATAATACTGCGCCGATCGCGCGGTCTCCAGCTGACAGGTACAATGTAAGGGTCTCGCCAGGAAGTGGAGCTGTGAGCGCTGGCAATTTAATGAGACATTCTTTTATCTCAGTGAAAGCTTGCTCAGCCTCAGGCGTCCACTTGAATTGGCTCTTCTTCAAACAGTTCCTCAAGGTGTTAACGAATGGAGTAGATTTGCTGGCGTGGTTCGCTAGGAACCTGTTGATTGACACCAATCTACCATTCAGCTTCTGAACCTCTTTCATGGTGGATGGTGAAGGCATGTCAAGGATGGCTTCCACCTTTTCAGGGTTCACCTTGAAACCATCCTTAGTGACCATTACACCAAGAAATTTCCCCTCTTCTGCGCCGAAAGTACATTTGCTCGGGTTGAGCTTCATGTTAACCTCCGTTAGGCGCTGAAGAGTTTCCTCGATGTCTTTGAGCATTTGTCTCTCCTCCCTGCTCTTGATCACCAAATCATCGACGTAGACTTCTAGATTTCTTCCGATTTGTTCACTGAAAACCGAATCCATAAGTCTCTGATAGGTTGCGCCCGCATTCTTTAAACCAAAGGGCATTTTTGTGTAACAAAAAACACCCTTGTCGGTTCTGAAGGCCGTCTTGTCTTCATCCTGTGGTGCCATTTGAATCTGGTGATAGCCTTTGTAGGCATCCAGGAAACATTTGAGCTTGAATGGCGCCACGGAGTCCACCTTTGCGTCGATGTTTGGGAGGGGGTAACAATCTTTCGGACATGCTTTGTTGAGGTCCTTGAAGTCAATACACATTCTCCATGACCCGTTGCTTTTCTTTACCATCACAGGATTGGCTACCCATGTCTGGTATCGAATTGGGCGGATGATGTTTGCGCGCAACAGGTCCTCCACTTGCTCATTCATGGCCTTCGCCTTTTCATCCCCCATGATTCTCTTTTTCTGTGCAATTGGCTCCACCGACTTAAACGTGTTAAGAGAATGTTGCGCCAAGTCTCGCGGGACCCCCGTCATATCGGAGTGTTGCCACGCGAAAACCGACGTGTATTTTGTGAGCAACTTTTTCATTCTCAATCTCGTTTCGTCTGAAATGGTAGCGCCAATTGTGACCGTTTGCTCTGGGAATTTTGGGTTTAAAATCCACTTCTCTGGCGCATTGTCAGCCATTGTAAGTTTCATTCTCCCTTCCCGCGGCGTGCTTGTCACTGCGCACAAATGATCGCGGTAAACAAATGCTACGCCTGTTGGTGTAGGGATCCCCAATGCGCCGTGCGCTGGCGACGGTACAGCATTAAATTGGGCAATCGTTCCCCTACCCAGGATCATATTGTGGCATGACGTGGTGGGCAAGACCAAAAAGTTGACAACTTCGGCTCGCTTGTGCTCATCATCCCCCATAGTTAGTTCAAACTGAATCTGGCCTAGGGGATGTATGATTTCATTTGAGACACCACAGATTGGTGCGTTCACAATTTCGAGCCGCGCTTGGTCTGCCGGGTCTAACTTTCTGAAACACTGCTCATACATAATGTCAGATTCGCTTCCAGTGTCCACCAGGACCTTTGACACTTCGTAATGAGCAATGTGTGTGGTAATGACGAGAGGACTGCTTATTGAAGGGCCTCCCCTGATTCTTGGGAAGATGACTTGCTGCTCGCGCCAATCTCCGTGGATTTGCGCGCTTCTCTTTCTTGACGTCTGCCCTTGTCGTCCCCCCTCAGCCACACAGATTCTTTTGTACTTCTTGCTGGCAGAGGCTCCCTCCGGTTGCTCATCTTCTATTCTTTGGTTTTTTACCAAGTGAGCCAGCCTGCCCGACTTTACATCCTTCTCGATCGCATCCTTTAAATGATGGCATGCGTCGGTGTTGTGGCCCGGGGACCTGTGAAATTCACAATATTTGCCACTGTTTTGCGGTCCCTTGTAGTGTAGTTGTTTGGGGGGCTTGAATTGGACATTCTCAGTACTTAACACCTGTGAAGGTGTTTTAGTGAGGGGCGTCCATATTCTTGGCAAAGGTCTGCTAGGATCTCTGCCGCCCTCCCTCTTGTCACCCTCCCCGCGATTACGAACTTCTTTTTGGGGCTGTGGTGAGGTTGGTTGCGCTTGTTTTTCCGCGGAAGAAAAACTTGTTGGCTGCAACCTGGACCATACAGAGTTCTGTTTGGCCCTCTTATCTTTGTTGCGCGGTGATTCTGCCTGATGCGCTCTTTCTCTTGCCCTATCTTGGGCAATCTGTTTCTCATTTCTCGCGAAAACTCGCGATGCCTCCATTAACTTGGCCCACGTGGTGGGCATACCATCTTTGCTTACAAGAGCCCGGCGGAGTTGATCACTGCGCGCGCCTTGTATAAAGGCCACGCGCAGGAGCTGCTCAGTTATGCCCCCGATTGCCAGGGATTCCTGATTGAAACGAGTGATGTAATCTTCAATCGTTTCATCATTCCTGCGTATGCAGTGCATGATGTCATCAGGATCGCGCGTGTGCCTGCGCTGCTGTACGAAGTGGGCTTGGAACTTTTCTAATAGTTCCTCGAACCCATCAATTTGCCCTGTCGGCAAGCTCTCGAACCATACCCGCGCTGCGCCCGTGAGGCAGCGAGCAAACATATGACACCATGTTGGCATCGTCCAGCTCTCTAGGTTTCCCGTGTTATAGAAACCTTGCAAAAAGTCATCTGGATCTGTTGTGCCATCATATTTGCCCAGACCACTTGGCATCTTTGTCTTGTGCTGGATGGGAGCCTGCGCGATGCGCGCAGTAAACTTTGAGTGTTTTACCAGGATGGCTGGTCTATAGGGCGTGGTTACGTCCACTTGCCCTCTGATCGGTGGGCTGTACGGCATGTGCAGATCCAGATCTGCTCTGGCTCCAGGCGCCATGTTCACAGGCGCGCGAAGCTGTGAGCCTCCTGCATGAGTATCCCGTGTCTTCCTCATGCTATGCACTTCTTCATCACTGAACTCAGTGTGTGCAGTGTGAACAGAATGTCCCTCTTCCGGCGCGCGCGGCCTCTTTGTAGTCTGCTTATCAAAAGCTTGCCTTTGTGCTTGGTCGACTAGCTTCTTCTGCTTGACCATGTCGTTGTACTTTTCAATCAGACGCCGCTGCTCGTTTATGAGCCATTCATTCGGATCATTTGCTTCATCTTCTGGACCCATTGGTCCTTTCAGCTTCGCGCCGGCCATATTTTGTAACGTGTGATCGTCTGGAGGAGTTTCAGTCTGGCCGTGAGGGGTTGTGACGAAGGGACGGTTGCTGGTGGTACGCGTAGAATCACGCGGAACCCTCAGAACCTGCTGTCCGTCGTTAACACCCTCACGTTCAATATCCTCCAGAGCTTGATCAACGTTACGAACTCCAGAAACCATGGTGATTGATTTTTTTTTGTAGATCTGGATGAGATCTGATTGCCGTTTGTAACAGTGGATGGCGCCAATGAAGAAACGTGGATCTACTCACTGGTAGCAGATCTACTTTCCTCGGGTATGATTAAACTGTTTCACCGATGGTTCCTTTGAATCCGTGTTCTTCCACCTACAAAATGAACAGCGCCGTTACTTACCCCTCAGAAAGGGACAGAGGGGTCCTCTTTGGGGTAACCCTCCGGCGTGAGAATCAGTATCTTTGTGGAGAAGATAATAAAGTGTGAGTCAGTGAAATCTCAAGAGTATTGCTGAATCGCTGAATACTCTTGATTGTGTGACTGTGTGTTTTCTGTAACTGACTGTGAGTGAATATAATTCAATATGATTGAATGTGATATCACTGCTTGTAACTGTCAATGATTGAGTGTGAATGAATGTGTCATCAAAGTGGAGTTGATGCTGTATTTATAGTGCTAGGGTTTCCACTGGCTGGGCTTAGCCTCGTTGGCCTCCTCCAATCGCACTGCGCCACGTGTCCTCTGGGACACCTGGCGCTTTCTCGTTGGTTGTAATCATGTGGTAGCACATGTGTCATGCTGAGTTGTCGACCTTTCATTTGGCAGCTGTCAACATCAGCATATTCTTACTCCTTAAAAAGATGCCTTCTAGAAGAGTGTCTGACGTGCACAATAAAGGTTGCCCTGATCCTGATTTGGATAAGGACGAGGTTGATTATGTGTACGTGTGATATGCGCCCATCCTGAGAATGCGCGAAGTCTTCTTTTTATTCTCACGCGCAGATATTTCATGCGCAGGTGTGATATGTACGAGCGTGTGATATGCGCCGCGCGCTGGTGCGCCACGCGCATATGTGACGCGCGAGCATATGTGATGTGCAAGAGCATGCGATATGCGCCGCGCGCATATGTGATGCGCGAGCATATGATGCCTGAGCATGTTTTGTATGCGCGATGCGCCTGGGTTTTGGCTTTGTGCCTTCATAATGTCTTTATCTTGTGGGTTGACCCGCCTTGCTTGGTGTTGAGGCGGGTACATACCTCTTCACTATGCTTATTGAAAGGTTGGATTACCCTACCAGATGGAACTTGAATTTTTAGCCCTAAATCTATGATTCAGTGTCAAACCTGGAAACTTATGTGATGATGAAACACATATCTGATTTCTGCTACTTTTGCATTTCAGGTTCTAATTTTTTCATGTTATTTTCACTGTTGTTAGTTTATATCAATTCTTCCATTTCAGGTTCCAATTACACTTGACAGATCTTAATCACCCTCACGTCCAAGAATTACATTTCGGCTTAAATTAGAGACCTTTAGAAATAATAAAAAAAAAACTTACCTCAAAGATGATTTTTTGTTATTCATTAGGTTTTTTAAATCATATTTCAGTGACTCATGAAGTCATTGATGAATGTGTAGCTGCTGTAGATGAAGGTTCGTTCTCAATATTTCTTAATATTTAGACTGTTTTGAATTAAAATTTTAAATTCATGCGTTTTTGAATGGGCCATTGTTCTATGTGGGGTGTCTACATGGTGTTCAATGAAAATCATGTTATAATCTTTTATGGTATGCAAGGATCATTTGACACAAATATGTGTTATAAGCATTATAAAAGTTAATTGCTTGATAATATGCATTTAGGATTAAAAAGGCTATACTTTGTGAATTATGAAACCTGATTGCCAATCATACTCTAAAAGAAACCTAACACATAACAATGAAAATAAAGATGATTCATAACATGTTAAAGAAAACTAACCATGAACAAGAAACTAGGAAATTGTTGCCAGCTTGAGTCTGAAGTCTAAATTCATTCATAATTTAATCACGTGTATCTTTTTATTTAGGTAGAATTGTTTATGATGCTCTAAAACAATTAATGTGTTCTTTGATTAGAACAACACATAAATTATTATAGTATTTATTTGTATTAGAATGATTGATAACTGATAATCAACTGTTGTTGTTTGCTCCATGAGATCTTTCAATCATGGCCCATTATGACCAGTACCCATTATGGTCAGAATCCATTCTGACCTGAACCACACTAACCAACCGTTCTGACCCAAACCCCTTGCGACATGTTACCATGTTCGTCCCAACCCACTTGCTTTTGCAGGTATTATTAGATAAGTTTTTAAACAAGGTTATTAACTTATAATAAGCCACTTGATCATACTAAACGTATGTCCGTAGTAAAACATGGGTTAATTTATAGCAACATACTAGAAATTATGAATTGTTTGTACCACTTCGATGTCTATTTACAATATTCCTTTCTTTATTTTTATTCAGTGAAACACATTGAAGAAATGGATGGGCGTTGACTAACTCTCTTGGGAAAACTCCTTGTGAACTGTTTTGAAGTAATCAAAATAAACAGAGAGAATTTAATACGGTGAATAACATGGGTTGAAGAGAGAGAAGGTTCAGGTAGAAAACAGCAGGAAGGAGACACAACCGCATCTTCTTCAAAAGATGCATAATCATCCCGACCGTGGCCATCACTGAACATGATTGAGATTCTGCAGTTGGCTCATCAGGAGCTTTTGGTTATTGTTGATCTTATTAATAATGTAAGTCAAATAGTTAATTTTTACTTTTGAGATGTGTAATGTGAATGTGTTTTAATGTTACATTTGTAAGTTTTGTTTGTAGTTTAAAGCTAATGATGTTGTTAGGCGGGGATGGCTAAACCGAAGCAATTACCTTATGAACTCTTTACTGACCTTGTGGCATCTACTGCAACAAAACTACAGTGCTTCAGGTAAAAAGACTAAAATACCCTTATGTATTTTAATCATGGCTGTAATTAAAAGCAAGTCTTATTTTATGTGGTAAATTCACGTGGAGAAAATTATAAGAAAAGATCACTAGAATGTTTATGTCCGGAAAACTCTAAAGTCTAAATAGTGGGAAGGTAAAACTGAAACCGGTTTTTAGATTTCTTGGTATTTAAAAACAATGGTACACGTGTCAAAGAGAGTATTGATCAAAAAAACAGATCCTAGATACATGTGTCAAAGAGAGTCTTCATTGCAGCAGACATGAAAAGTTGGGTGGTTTAGGTAACAGACCAAAAGAGTTCAGGTCGGAATGCACTGACCAGCAAATTCCTTTATCTTCCATATTGTTTGACTATATAAGTAACTAACATTATGAAATTAAGTTAATAGTATTCATTCACCTCAAACTTTATTCAAACAAAGCTTTCTTGTTTTTACTTTCATTTCCTCGTAGGAATCAACATTCAGAAGTCTGCAGAAAAGATTGGAGGTCCCTTTTGATAGTTCTTGTTTGAAGCATTACGTAAGTTTCTTTTTAACTTTGAAATGTAAGAAATTTTTATCCTTCTTTTTTGTATATAAAAATGGAAGGCCATAAAAATGCAGTTTTTAAAACTAAAATCCAAATCATAACCAGAATTGGCCTAAGTAAGGATGTTATTTTTTGAACTTTGAAAATTGAAATGTAAGAAGTTGGTATTATTTGTATACCAAAAACGGAATGGCAAATTAACCGACCTGAAAAAAAAACCCCCCAAAAAGAAGCAATAACCAACAATAAGAGATTTTTTTTATTAGTTTGGATGCTGCAAGTTGTCAAAAGTAAAAGCTTTTGGCATTTGGGTTACTAACAGGTCACATATTATATATTAAGTTCATGGATATATTTGGGATTTCTGAAAATTAAGCATATAAAGTAATTTCTAAGTGTGAAATTAGATAACAGATAGGATTTGTTGTTCCAAGGGTTGTATGGTCAAATCTGTGGTTAAGACCTCAGTTGGTGGCACAAAAATAGTTGGTCGACTTTGCATTGGATAAAAGTGAAACGTGTGTCCGTTTATGTTCGTAAACCGTTTGTTTAGAATATTAATGGACAAACACAAATGAACACATACATAACCGTTAACCTAAATGGTAAAATCAAAACCGAACTCTTTGTTAAAACCGAGAAAAAAAACAAACCTAGCAGTTTTCAGAAAACCAAAGAACAAACTTTTTGATTTTTGGTTCTGATTGACTTTAGGGTACGCTTAGCAATAAGATATAGACTCAACTACATGTATGTTTTTAATGTGGTAACCAATACTTTTTTGTTAACCAATATGTTTTTTGTATATATATTTATATCGATGGACCAGTTATTTTGATCTGGTTTTGGGTTGGGTACGGGTTTTTTGGTTATGGGCTGGTTATTTCGATCTGGTTTTGCTTATCAGGTTATATATACTCGGTTATCAGATTTTGTGACATAGAATCATATTTTTTTACTATAACTTATGTAACAAGGGCATTTTTGGTATTTCAGATTCGGTATATTTGGTTATTCATCTGCAAGGGCATTTGAAATTGTTTCTGTAACAAGGACGGATGGTGCTAAAATATTGGACACAGGGTTTCAGATAAAAGCAAATAGCCTAGAGTTTTTCATAAGGCCTGTTAGGCTGCATATACAAATTGGCGTGCCTGTTGAATCATGTATTTGTAAATTATGGTTTGAAGTTATTTAGATAGTCCCAAATTCCAATTGGGCATTTGGTTCTCGTATAGTGTATTTTTCTATTTGAAAGACATAAGTGTTTTATTATGATAACAATGTGTATTGGAGTTTTAGCATCTACCACTCTTATTTTGAAGTTAATTTCTTTCTTTATCTTAAATGTGGGTATTGTTTTGATATGGATCTATTTAGTACTTTGAATGCGTTGAATGTAGGTTGCTTAAAATTTAAGAGAAATAAAAAGTTTTTATTAATGTTCTAAAATCCCTCTATTTGTGTTTCCGCCTCTTTTCTAGCTTGTGTCGATTGGAACTCTAAAAGTTGTTCAAAATTATGAATTTGGTGGACGACATGTTTGTGCTAAATCGTTTCCAAATTTAGTTTTGATAACGAAGAATGGTTAAAAAGAAAAACAAACTAAGTTTTGTTTTGAAGTGATTTCAAGATTGTAATTTGTGAACACGCTGATCTTATTTGATTTGCAAGTCATGCTCAAAAAGGGTTCCATTTATGTCCATTAGTGTTTTGTAAAAGCACTTATGCACTACAAGACGTGTGTAAATTAATTATCGGTATAGTTACCAATGATACGAATAAGACAATAACAGAAGTCTTAGGCGATATTTCACAAGATCATTGATAAACTATAAGAAAATTATTTGAGTTCCTGGTCATAAAATATCGTCAACGCCGCATCGCGCAGGTTTCCTCCTAGTATATATATATATTAAGAATATAATTCTAATTAGTGTCGGTGTTAATTTGGATATAACATGTTTGTTTAGGCGAGTAATAAATATATTTTAAAATTATATTTATGTCTCGATAATTTTTCCTTAAGCTACGACAAATATTTTTGTGAATCATAATAGGTTTATATTTTCGTTCAAAAATTTTAAAACCGATTTTATATATAGTTTTGTTCATTTTATTTGTAAAAAAAATGTTACTTTTACTTCTAACATATGTAGTTATCTCCAATATTTATATTTATGTAAAACTATCGTCTGGCACAAAATATCCTCATAAAAAAATGATATTTATTATTTGTAATTTTTATAACATAAAACTAGTCAAAACCATAATTAAGTTTTATAAACTGAATGAACGTATTCCCGAACATAAAAACTTATAAAAGACCACTTTTGTTTATTTGAAGTTATAAAAAAAATATTTATGGCTTGAATACATATTTTTATTACTTAATTGTTTCAAGGAAAATATATAAGTCTTTCCACTTATATCTCCATAGAAATATATTTTTATACTAAAAGGTTATATAACCTCCATATGTTCACATTTCACCCAAAATCATAAACCTTTATATGTTTTTCACAAATCTAGCTCAAACTTTTAAGCTCGTGTTTAGCTCATTTATTTTCATACCATCAAAACTATATAGTTTTATAGGTTTATCTTCCATCTTTCAAATATACTAAATTGTTTGCATAATTTATACCAAAGCCCATCTTTTAACAACATGATTTTATTTGCTATATTTAGGACTTTGTAAACACACTCTAAAGAATAGCATATTTTTCTAGCAAGTATATAAACAACATTCTTGTATAAATACGTTTAGTGATTTTTAAAAGTATGACGACATGTATTTAATCACTTTAACCAAATCTTAGTAACATGTAAACCACATTTAAGCATGCTTTTAACCCAAATATTTTAACCCTTTCAAGTCTTTTAATAAATCTTCAAGAATAATATGTTTATGTTCATGACTATAAGTTCTCTCTAGTGTGTTAAGTGGGTAGATTTTTAGTTGGGTGTTTAAAACATGCATAAACACAACATATAAAAATAGACTTAGAGAAATTTAACTCACTTAGCACTAGGAATAGAGATTATAGAAAAATAGAAGATCTTGAGCTTGATTTCCCCTCCTAAAACTTGTACATCTTCTCTTAAACTTCTAACCCATTGTTGTTTTACTTGAAATATCTTCAAAGTAGTGACTTATATAAGTTTGATGAAATTAAGTGGAGAATTATGGTTGGTCTTGGATGGTTCCGATTGCAAAAAAGAAAGAAAGGAAAGTGTGGTTGTGATGTTATGACTTGTTGTGAGTTTGTTTAATTGTCCATGTGTTCTCGTATATAAATAATAAGAACTATATAATAATAATGAAAGAAGTAATAATAATATAGTGATAGACAAAAGATATTGGAGGTTGAGTGGACTTGTAAACAAAATAAACTCAATCAAAATGGAGTGGGAAAGATTTACTAGCATGGGATGGTGTAAGGATGGGGGCTCAAGTCAAAGAAATGAGAGGGGTTGGTAGTGACGTAAGGATGGTGATGAAGATTTTGTCTTTTGAAGCTTTTAACAATCATCAAACACATTATGTATTTATTTATTCATTTATTTTTTTTATAATAAGTGCAAGTAAGCAGTTACTTGTAGTGTGTGTGTGATGCTACAAAACCGATTTAGGGAGTGGGTTTGGAATCATACATTTGGGTTATTATTCAGATATTTTTGTTTTTTTTTTATTATATGTTAATTGTAGTTTAGTTATAAGTTTAGATTTTTGAGTTTTGGATTAGTTTGACACAATCTTTAGTGAAATCATATCCAAATTTAGAATCGGTTTATATAGTACTTTATATTAGAGAGTTAAATATTAATTAATAATATTAACTTTTACTTATATACTAATCATAAGTCACTAAATTATGGATGTGTTTTAGTTGTTTAGTTATCCAATGATTGAAGAAAGTGAGCTCAAGTATTCTTAACATATAACGTTTCGTACTCGCATTTACATACATATATTGGCTTGTAATAAACCTAAACGCTAGAAGACCCATAGAATTTTAAACTTCCTAGTTCGTTCATATATATGTTCGAGTCGTTGAAAATTATCACCAACGTTCGTGTTCGTCGGACCAAATCCGAAATTTTGAGTAATTTAAATAAATAAAAATAAATTACTTGTATGCAATGTATAGTGCATATGCGACCTATGCTAGACTCGTCGTGATTAAACTTAACAAAATTTAATCATGTGTGAATTAACGTTAAGAAATCATATTTAGGCATTGTACGGAAATGACCTGTTTTACGGAGTGTCACAATTATTAAGGTATTCAATTGACTTGATGTTATTGATTATGAAATGCTTGTGAACCCTTGTCTTTTTAACTTAATTGCATTTGAGTCTTTCAATGTATACTATCATATGTGTGTGTATATATATATATATTACTCGGGTTACACAATACATTCGAATAGGGACATGTAATATGTCTATGTATTCGAGTGTATGCCTTATATTCAAATCTGTCAATGTATTCGAATGGAGGGGTTGCATGAGAATCATAATGTATTCGAGTTTACGTATGTATGTGAATACATACATTGTATTCGAAGTTATGAATGTATGCGAACACCTCACTGTATTCGAATGTATGACATGTATTCAGACCACACAATGTAATCGAAAGTACATGTAATCGAATCCTTGTGTAATCGAATCCTTGTTTAATCGAATGTACATGTAATCGAATCTTGTATTGTAATCGTGTGTATCCAATGTATGTGAAGATGATGTAATCGAATATACATATGCATGTGAGTTCCCAATTGTATTTGAGTTGCTCCTGTGTATTCGAATGAGACAAAGTAATCGAACAATGTAATTGTATTCGAACTCTCGTTGTAATCGACTTGTTTAAAGTAATCGAACCCAACATTCTAACCGAATTGTCCATTGCAAGCGAACCACCCATTGTATTCGAATTATACAGGTGTATTCGAATATGGCTAATTTAATCGAATGAGCTGCACATGGAGCACTACTCTATTCGAACATGCTGCTACGGTTTACCTCTTTTATCATCATTTCTTTACATTTCATGATATTAACACTTTATTATGGTATCATGTTAACCCTTAAACTTTCCCACATCCATTTTCGGCTAAGACCTAGCCCGTTTATCCATAAAGCTTGAACATTTACAAGTTAAAACGTTCAAAGGCTAGATCTAGGGTTTCTTTACGAGCCGTATACATACATGAGTTCGTTAAGTCCATTATAAACATCAAGTTTACATTTTTATGGTATAACTACACCCGATTTACTATCCTACTAAGTTTCATGCAAAACCGACCTCGTTTACCTGTCCTCTTCACAAACCAAACACTACTCGTTTTACCCTAAACGAACCAACTAACCCGTTTACTATCAAGTTCATTACTTTATCAATAATCATGACCCGATCTATCATCCTACCAATTTTCTTGTAAATCCGTTCATGAAAAGTAAGCCTTTTAAACAAAAACGTACATTTTAGGTTTTTGTCTGAAATCACTCGAGAGGCCCAAAACCATATCAAACGAACTCTGATTTGAGTGATTCAAGTGGCCACGGAACCGTCTTGTCCCGATCTACAAACTCATCAACTCTCTTTCACCAGAAACCGCAGCTACAGTCGCCGGAACAACTGAACAGTAGCCAAAATCTTCACTTTTGAGGTGCTATGGTTTGTTGATAAAAATCGGAGTTCCTGACCTCTGATCGAAGATCTAATAAGTGAAAATCTTAATTTATATACCATGAACACTTAGTTAAAATTTGAGACCGGCCCGACGGTTAGATCTCTGGGAATCTTTGTGTCTTTGTGGGTGGTTTTCTCAAAAGGGGGAATTGGAGAAGTGTGTGTTTTTTATGGTGTAGGCTATGGTGTAGAGATGTATGAAAATGGAAGGGATTAGGGTTTTAAAAGGTATTTATACTCCCTTAAGCCCATAGACCTGAGGCCCATCTTTCCTTTTTGGTCCATAATTAATCACATCTACTTAGCTTAATTATCCTTCCATCTTTATTACTTAGCTTAATTATTCTTCATCTTTATTATTTTATTATTTCTTTACTAACTTTTCCACCATAATTAAATAATATATTAAATATTATTCTTAGAAATTTTGGGATGTTACAAGTCACTAGCTTCCCAACAATCTGATGGTTCAACATTCAGTGTTCCAAGCCCAAAAACTCCAAACTTAGAGTCTGAAATAAGTAATACTCTAATTCATGAAGAAATACAAAATAATGAATCTCGTGAAAATCAAAGTATTAACTTAACTGATAATCATGAGATAGTTGTAGAACAAACAGTGCAGGAAGAACAAGGTGAACCAATACAAGAAGAGAGAGCAGAAAAATATGTTCTACCACCGAGAGCCAGCAGAGGAGTCCATCCTAAACGTTACTCTCCAGAATTTCGACCTAAGTCATCTAGATATCCCATGGAAAACATAGCCGAAGGCAATTTATCTGAAGAAGCCAAGACTTTTAATTCTTCCATATACGTTGACCAAATTCCAAACTCTGTGGAGCAAGCCTTAAAATCAAAGAACTGGAAGGATGCAATAGAAACAGAGATGAAAGCGTTAGTGAAAAATGACACATGGGAAAAATGTGAGCTCCCTTCAGGAAAGGAACCAGTAGGATGCCGATGGGTCTTCATAATTAAGCATAAACTGAATGGAAACATTGAAAGGTACAAAGCACGATTAGTAGCCAAAGGTATACCCAAACATACAGAATTGATTACTCACAGATATTCTCTTATGTAGCCAAGATCAACACAATTAGGGTACTTTTTTCGATTGCTGCAAATGAAGGATGGCCTCTTCATCAATTTGATGTTAAGAATGCCTTCTTACACGGGGAATTAAAAGAAGAAGTTTACATGGAAGCCCCACCCGGGTTCACAAAAAACTTCAAAGCAAAAGAAGTATGTCGGTTAGAAAAATATTTGTACGGGCTTAAAAAATCTCCTCGAGCTTGGTTCAGCAGATTTACGTTAGCAATGAGAACATTCGGATATCAACAAAGCAACTCCGATCATACGTCGTTCCTAAAACGAAGAGGTAAACTTATAACTTGTTTAATTATATATGTTTATGATATGATTATTACAGGGAATGATGATGAAGAAATGCAAAAGTTGAAAAAAAACCTATTTAAAGAATTTGAAATGAAGGATCTAGGAATGCTTAAGTACTTTCTTGGAATCGAGGTACTAAGATCTAAAAGAGGTATTTTCATATGTCAAAAAAATATATTCTTGACCATTTAGCACAGACAGGAATGATCGACTGCAAACCGGCCGGCACACCAATTATGGTTAATCATAAACTCCATATGGAAAAAGGAGGGAAACTGGCAGACAAAGAAAGATACCAACGCTTGGTAGGAAAATCAATATACCTCTCACATACTCGTCCAGACATCGCATATGCAGTGGGGGTAGTTAGAAAATTTATGCATCAACTTCAAGATACTCAAAGGGACAACAGGTCACGGGGTTCTCTTCCAACAAAATAATCACCTAAAATTTCAAGTGTATACTGATGCAGACTGGGCCGGGGACAAAGATGATGGAAGATCAACATCGGGGTACTTCACTTTACTTGGTGGAAATTTAGTCGCATGGAAAAGCAAAAAACATAAGTGGTAGCAATATCGAGTGCCGAAGCGGAATTCCGAGGAATTGCACGGGGCGTGACAGAGGTTCTATGGATACGTAAACTTATGACAGAAATTGGTTTTATTCAAACCAAAGCCAGTAAAATCATGTGTGACAACAAGGCCGCAATACAAACTTTGAAAAATCATGTCCAACACGATCGTACAAAGCATGTGGAGGTCGAAAGGAATATCATCAAAGAAAAACTCGAAGCAGGGATTATAAAACTTCCTTTCGTCCGATCAGAAGACCAATTAGCGGATATATTAACAAAGGCCGTCAATGGAAAAATATTCAACAATTGTCTTAGCAAGTTGAGTATCGGAAATCCTACTACTCAACTTGAGGGGGAGTTTTAGAAATAAAAATAAATAAATATATATTCAAATAGTAGTTTTTAACATCATTTTCTTATTACCTTTCTTGGAAGAATTGACAACCAAATGACAGCCTCTCATATGACCGTTTACTTCATCAATCAAGGATTCACTTTTATTTCTTTATTGTATTTTCCATGTTTAGAGATAAGTTCCCATGTGTATATTAGTTTGTCTTCTTTCATTGTAATAGAAACAAGTTACAGACAATGCAACAATATATTTCAAGCTTTTTCTCTATTCTCAAAATTACAAAGCAACAATAATAAAACAGAATTAACATGGGAAAAGCTCAATGAAATGACAACGATGAGCATATCAGGTAAAAAAACAAACTATAAACAACAAAAGCAAAGACACTCGGCCTAATTTAGGTCGGATTAAGCCCAAAAGTCAGCCATGCTCTCTCTGTGGATGGGGACTGTGTGCTTAGATGCATCCGATCATTTCCTAAAGGGACCTCATGCGGGAGAGACGGGATGCGGGCGCAACACTTGTTGGACACTCTTAGTGGTGAGGGATCAGTGACTTCCATGGGTCTGCTCTCAGCCATCACTGAAGTCGTCAACTTATGGCTAGGGGGTCTGTGCCCCAAGGTGCTCGCTAAGTTTATTGCTTCGCCCCCCCTACCCCTTTATTAAAGTCGGATAATGGAATTCGGCCTATTGTTGTGGGGGCTATCTAGCGTAGGTTGGTTTCTAAAGTGGCTATGAAGATGGTTGGGAAGGAAATGATTCAGTATTTAGGGGACTTTCAGTTTGGGGTGGGGACCCCTAATGGGGCAGAGGCGGTGCTTCACAGCGCGAACCGGTTTCTTAACTCCTTTCACGCGGACGGCTCTTTAGCTATGCTTACCGTGGACTTCTCCAACGCCTTCAATATGGTCGACCGCACAGCCCTTCTCCGGGAGGTTCATCATCATTGCCCGTCTATCTATCTATGGGTCCAGTTCCTTTATGCCCAGCCGGCTAGGTTGTATGTTGGTGATGACTGTATAGGGACTACTACTGGGGTTCAGCAGGGAGACCCCCTTGGGCCCCTCCTCTTTGCCTTAGCATTACACCCTCTTGTTCTCCGGGTACAAAATGACTGTAACCTCTCATTTCATGCTTGGTACTTGGATGATGGGACTATTATTGGTGGTGCCAACGAAGTCGCTAAAGCCCTAGACATTATCAACTTAATATTAAGAAAACCGAGGTTTTTTGGCCAGCGTGTAATGGGGTGAAAGTCAAAGATGGGCTCTTCCCTAGTGGGATTGGTAGACCAGAGAGAGGGGTAAAGCTCCTTGGAGGGGCTGTTAGTCGAGATCCCTACTTTATTAAGGAGTTGGCGAGGCGGAGAGCATCTCGTGCGGTTGATCTTATGAAACTCTTACCTTGCCTTAGGGATCCCTAGAGCGAACTCCTCCTGCTTAGGTCTTGCATGGGGGTTGCTAAGTTGCTTTTTGGGTTACGAACATGCCACCCCCATTTGATGGATGATGCGGTATCCTGTTTTGATAAGGGGCTACGAGAAGCCATCGAAGACATAGTTGTATGTGGAGGCCCGTTCTTTGGTGATCTTCAGTGGCGACTTGCATCTTTACCGATGCGCTTAGGGGGTTTAGGCCTTCTTTCGGCTCATGATGTTGGGGTTTACGCTTTTGTAGCATCGAGGGCTCAGTCTTGGAAGCTACAAAATCACATCTTAAGGAATAGCGGGGTTGTCGACCTGGACTCAGACTACGTGCAGGCCCTGGAACGCCTAAATGGCGCTCTCCCAGACTTTAACATTGGCGGTTTCTCTAATATGGACACCGACCCACCAAAGCCTCAAAAAACTTTGGCGAATGCCCTTTTTGGCAAAATCGCTCAGAGCTTGGGAGAAGTTTGTGGATTGTCCCCCCGACAGAAGGCGGTTATTGAATGCTTACAAGGTCCTCATGCCCAAGATTTTCTGACCGTTATCCCGATTGATGGCTTGGGCCAAAGCATGTCTGCGGTCGAGTATAGGGCCATTCTTAAGTACCGTTTGATGGTCCCAATGTACCCAGAAGACGAAACATGTCCGATCTGCCGTAAGGCTTGCCTGGATAAATTCGGAGAGCATGCGGTTCATTGCAATTGCAAGGAGATGCCTAGGTTCAAATACCGACATGATTGGGTGCGGGACGTTCTTTGGGACATCTTAAGGCGAGCTGGGATATCAGCTAAAAAGGAAGCCCCCGTAAACTTCCCTACAGACCCCTCGGAAGGGAGATCCACTCTACGACCGGCAGATTTGCTCGTCTTTGGTTGGGCCGGGGGAAAACACGCTTGTGTTGACCTCACAGGGGTATCTCCCTTAGCTGGTTTGAGGGATAATGGGTTTGTAGCTGGGCAAGCAATGAAAAGGGCTGAAACGAAGAAGGTGGAGAAACATGCTAAAGCCTGCGAAGAGAACCAATATGTTTTTGTCCCTCTGGCTTTTGATACATTAGGCTCCTTGGCACCGGAAGCTATCCGTTTTCTAACCAGGGTCCAACAGGTTGTGCATAGCAATGTGTCGACTCCAAAGGGGCAGGGGTATGTCTTTAGCAGGTTAGGGTTTGCAATTCAGAAAGAGGTGGCGGCGCAGCTTGTTGCCCGCCTACCTGCTATATTGATGTAGTATCTATGTTTCTATATATTGTAGTTGGTTTGCTATCAAACAACATAAAATAATAAAAAAAAATCACGGTAATTAAAATGAAGATATGAACGCCACTATACAATGAATACTTACCGAGAAGAATTGAACTAAACGGCAAGATCAATTTCCATAGCTGGATGGACGATGCGGTTGTCGAAAGAATGCAAAACGAAAAGAGAGTAAAATGTTCAATGTTAATCAAATAAGCCAGAGTCAGATGAAATGCTTGCCGATAAGATCTTGAATGTGAGTTGGATTTGGACAGGGAATAAATATGATGAATTCTTGCATGTTCATTCGCGACTAAGTGCATCAAACCGCTCTCTGGTGAACTCTTTCGAATCCTTATTACACAATACACACACAAACACACTTTGTATAAAGTTCAAGTAACTTGACCATGATACCTAATGCTAACTTGTCATTCTCACTTTTACCAACATGACAGTACGAACGAACCCTAAATCCTGCAAGAGGAAGAAAACCTTCTGTAGTCGTAGCAACCAATTCATGTATAGGATGAGAAATTAATATCACGCATTAACAATTTGTACTCAATGCAGGAAAACCCTAATAGAGTTGACCAGTAAATTATACTCACAATTAAAATACCTTTCATGATTTGAGTTCTTCGGCGGCGCCGTTAAGGATCCAGAAGGTTGATTCGAATCGGTTGGGTTGGTCGGATGGGAATTTGGTTCCGGAGGTGTAGATAGGAGTCGGAAGTTAATGGTGAGAAGGAGTAGAGTGGTGGTGATGTGAGAGAAAGTAAAAATCTAAAAGAAATTATACAGAAGGAAAGTAAGCCAACAATGTTCCAATCAAACAATGGTAACTTTTTTGAAAGGCATCAAACAATGGTAACTAAAGCTAAAAAGGTTGTATATAAATTCAACAGTAAATTCCACAGTAACTTGGTGAGGGAACGCAGATCTGCCTTTTAATATATATAATAATAACATATAAAACGTAAATATTTCTTACAAAGGCAAAATTAATTAATTAACATATGTATCAACATATTAACTTATAATATTAAATATGTTAATCAAATGTTTTGATATCAATTGAACTTTTATTTCCAATATAAATACTACAAATATATGTTTCCCACACAAACATTCAGTATTATTATCGTTTTACCTTTTATAAATGGAGTTAAAATGGCAACATGAATATTATGGGTGCTGCTAAACATATCCCCTCTTACTTCATTTTTACTAAATATACTCCTTCCCTGAACTTATTACATAAATTATAATTAGCTTTTAACATTATTTATATACATTTTAGTCCCTACAATATTACTTTCATTTGATAACCTCCACTATATATATCAAATTAAAAACTATCAAGTATTACTATTAATTTATTTTTTTAATATTAATATTTTAATATTAATATTATAAATATTTATAATATCTTTTTTTAATTTTAATAGTATATATATTTATAATCTCCTTATTTTACCACTTTATCTTTTACAAAATAAACCAAAAACCCTAAACCCGAAACACTAAACCAAAAACCCTAAACCCTAAACCCGAAACCCTAAACCCGAAACCGAACCCTAAACCCGAAACCCGAAACCGAACCCTAAACCCTAAACCCTAAACTCGAAACCCGAAACCGAACCCTAAACCCTGAACCCAAAACCGAACCCTAAACCCTAAAACCGAAACCCGAAACCGAACCCTAAACCCTAAACCCGAAACCCGAAAACCGAATCCTAAACCCGAAACCGAACCCTAAACCCTAAAACCGAAACCCAAAACCCTAAACTCGAAATCATAAAAAGAAAACGCAACTTGTAAAAAAAATAATATTAAATCCTTACTTTTGTGCTAATTTGGTAATAATATGATTTCAAGGGTTAATATGAAAGTTGGTTTTTCCAATGGGGGGTATGACAAGCAACCAGGGGGGTATGTTTTTAAAACATCTATAATATATTCAATTAACTTGAGCTACTTTATAGTTAATTAATTACTTATAAGTTTAGGTTAAAGTTAAAATACAAATTGAGACAAAAATAAGAAGTGTGGGAAAAAATTTTAACCAAAAAAAAAGACCCTTTACAAATAAATTCAGAAAAAATCATAAAAAAATCATAACTCAATATATAAATAAAAAACAAAAAAAATAAAAAAACTAAAATGTTTCCGCCATAATTCCCGAAAAAAAAATTAACGAAAAGACATAATGCCAAGATCAAAGACACAATGACGAAAATGAACAAAAGACACAATTAAAACTAAAAAAGACACAATAGATCGAATAATATAACATAATGCCGAACAAAATATAGCACAATGTTGAGTAATAAAATACAATATAAAGAAAATTGTTGATGTAGTGCATATATGCAATAATGTGTATTTTATTTATACAATAGTGTTTTATTGCATATAATACAACACAATTGCATTATACAATTCACATTATTAAATATATGCAAATACAACACTATTTATTGTATGAAATGCACACTAATGCATATACGTAATACAAAACTAATGCGCATATGCATTATATCGATTTTTTTATTTTTGTATATAATATATCTCTATTGCAAATATACAATACAAACAACTGCATATATGCTATACAACACTATTTCACATATCAAAATACACACGGTTGCACATATGCATTATAAAAAAGTCAACGTGTTGCATATATACATTACAACGAGTTTTTTTTTGTGAAGAATAACAACACATAAGAAGGATGAAACAAAATAAATAAAATTTTTTTTTAATTAAATTAAAAATAATTTTTTATTAATTCTCTAGTTCTCTATCTAAGGAGGAGTTCTCTCTTGATCATTTCCCTTGGATAACTGATGTGCAGCAAAATACATAGCTTTTTACCCCATTGTTGCGATTGTTTTACGTTTAACCTTTAACGAATATCCATTGTTTTATGCATAAAGTTACATATTGTTGATTGATGTAGGTACCATGGTTGAAGAGAGCGAAAAACGAGTCTAAATGAAAAAGAAATCAGCTTAAAAGGGAATCAAATGGAGCCGGTATGCGTGTACGAAGATAACGAGTCAGAAAACGAAGAAATGCGCACCCGGAACCTGGCTACGCTATGCGACCAAGTCAGGCATTCATTCCCGCGCTATGAGACGTTCCACGTGTCTCAAAGGCTACCAAGAATGTTCAGGAATCAGATACCCCGTCTATTTTGTCTTCTAGTGGGCCTTGTGGGCTTGTTTTAACCTATTTTATGTTATGAATGAGATGTTTAAACATTTATATATGGAGCATTAACCCAATGAACGAATTAACCACCATTCCATCAGCCATCACACCTGCTCTAAGGGAGAAACCAAGAAGGAAAAGCTTACGGTTCTATCTTTTATCCTTTGGTTGTCGGTTTTGTTTGATTTAACGATTTCAAGTTCGTTTTTTGGTTTTTAATCATTCAAACCTTTTATAATCAGATTTATATGAACATGTTCATCACTTTTATATAATATATATATATATATATATATGTTGATGTTCTATGATTATGATTGGCTAGATTGGTTAGAATCACCTAGGTTTGATGTTTAACGGTTTATATTAACTAGTTTAGGGTGTTTAACAAGTGGTTGATTGTTTTCTATTGTCAAGTTCATATTTTTGTGATATTATTCCGTGTATACCTACTGCCCTAGATGTGTTTTAGGTTGCATGTGCCCTGTGTGATTGATTATTGCATGAATTAGTTTCGTGTAGGTGTTAATTGCATGTTTTGGTTAATACTTTGTGTGTTGATTGATTGTGGTAGGCATACCATTAGAGTTTATGTTTCTTAAGTCATTCAAATCAGTAGGTTCACCACATTTGATTTTGACCAAGACCTTAGGTGTCGGCTTATCTTTCTAGTTAGTTGATCGGGTTAGTCGTTGTGAGACCACATGCGGTTTTCCCATTGTCGGCTAGGTTAAGTTTGTAAGTTGAGTTATTTTGTCCTTAGTATTGATTTACCCCTCTTCTCCTAGGTTTGTAGTAGCTCGAGCCTTAGTGAGATCTACAACTTAGACATGGACCAAGTGATGAGTTATTAGGGTACGTAGATTAACAACCATGAATTACAAGCTATCTAGACGTTATTAGAGTTTTCTGGTAAAACTAACCGTAGAGACCCAGTTGCTTCGACCTCACCTATGTTAGCCCATCTTTAAAACTCTGGTTTCAACCACATGTTAGCACCCGCGACATCTTACGACCGTTAAGTCATCTTACCTAGGTGATTTTTCTTATTATCGTTAGTTTCGTTAAGTTTTTCCGTTAAGTTTAGTTAAGTTAAATTAGTTAAGTTAGCTTTTAATAAATAAGTTAAAGAAATATATTATTTAGGCAGGACTTAGATTAGGGCATAATCCATTAGATTATGCTGCTACACGACCGGTACACTTGCCGTATATGTGAAGCTTAGTTAGGATTTTTTGGTTTTATAAATGTAAGACTTAGTGTTTAATTGCGAGAATTAGTTATTAATATTTATATATAGCTTTTCGCACATCAATAACATCCATAAATATTGGTTTAGTTATATCTTATATAACATATAAAGGGTTGGTTTCATCTATAATATATATATAAACGAAAACATAAAAACCATACGTGTCGCGATGTGGTCACTCCCACTTTTTAGAGTCACCAGATTTGCTTAATTTTCAAATGGATGCTTCTCATGCATTTGACCCGAATTCACGGGTATGTGTCATATCAAACCCAGATGTTTCTTAAACGGGTTATAGCATCTCATTAAATTAAAAACTAATCTCACCAAATATTTAATATAAAAATCCTATAAAGTAGGGATATATTAAAATTTAATATATGATTTATTTAAAAAAAGATATATATATATATATATATATATATATTATAAATAAAAAACTGATTTTATAGTACAAAAATTAAACGGGTCTTGGGTCTCATCAAACCTATATAGCTTTTAAATCGGATTATAACATCTTATTTTTTTGTGAAACAATTTATCATCAAACCATAAGTATATTATTAACTTTCATACAATAAAAAAATAAAAATTCAAAAAATAAATAAATATTAAAAACAAATAATATAAAACACCCCGTAATATAAGGGATATAGACGAGTATTTTTATAAACTAAATGATATTGATTGAGAAAAACATAACCTTCGTTGTTTGAGAAGATTAAAAATATCAAAAGAAAAAAGAATCGTAACTTATTAACCGAAAGAAAAAATAATTTCAAAATATGTGTGAAATAATTTTATTATCATTACTTTATAATTTGTGATATCCCTTTGCAGTTAAAATATTCTTTTATGAATTCAAACGATAAAAGACGTTGAAATAATTATTACACAAAAAACCACTAAACAACTTTTCGATTTAGCATTGAAATAATTATTTAATCATTGAAAAATTATGAGGCGTGTAATTTTTTTTATCGACCAAATAAGTAACGTTGGGTATTTCGTGCGTTGCTCACATTGGTTAAAGGTAGCCCGAGTTGGCCACGAGTCCGGACTTATGGAGCCCCTATCGGTCCGCCTATTGAGGGATTCCCCAGATAAAACTCGGCCCTCACGCTCGTCAAATGACACGATATTGATGGGCCCGACTAAAGGTAGCCCGAGCTGGCCACGAGTCCGGACTTACGGAGCTCCTATCGGTCCGCCTATTGAGGGATTCCCCAGATAAAACCGACCCCCACGCCCGTTAAACGACACACATCGATGGGCCCGTAAAACGGGGTGAGATCAGGACTCGAACCCTGGCAAGTCAGGGTCATCTCTCGTATCTTCCATATAAATTGGTGATGTTAAGATTTGAACCTCTTAGCTCTCACTAATAAAGTGAATGCTCTACCATTGAACCACATCCAATTTATATGAGACGTGTAAAGTTTTCATTAGAATAAATGTTTGGTGAGAAATCATAAAGATAAAACCTTTCGAATTATTTATGATACTGGAAAAATAAAATTGGGCTAGTCGAAGTGTCAAAAATTGTAAGAGAAAAAGTTAACAATCATAATTTCTAAGAATCTGGTTTCACCATTTAAATGAGAAGTCTCATAATTTAACCAAACCCAATATATAAAAGTATATTCATAATGAAATTAAAGATTTTATTTGCCGACCTAATTCATACAATACATATGTATTTTAGAGCTAAGGGTCTCTCTGGAAGCCACCTCTTTATCCATATGGATAGAGGTACGGTATGGCTACATCCCACCCTCCTCAGACCCTACTTATAGCTATGTTATTGGTGAGACTTCACTGGGTATGATTGATTGATTTGCCGACCTAATTCGTGTGCCCCGTAAGGACAATAGGATGTCTGGAGTGTTGAGAGCCGTAGTTAGGGATTAGACTTAAAAGACTCGTGTTGATAACTTGTTATAAAACAAATTTAATAGCTAAAGAATATTAGAATGACACGTACAGGCAAGTACGGAGAAAGATGGAGATATCATTAATTAAGTGTGTACTACAATGAGCTATAATGACATTTATATATAGGAGAAGATAACTTGGAAAATAAACTTAATCTATATTAGGTATTGATAACCACAATAATATATACTTATAACAGTGTTCTCAATTTATAAGGTCACCCGTAGTGGGGCGATAAACGGAGGTGATGAGGGTAAATTTTGGAGTGAACAATCCCCCCCCCCCCCCCCCCATTGACAATATATAGGGGTGATGAGTTTTTGTCGCTATTATTTTATTATTATTCGAAAACAGCACCGTTTGACAACGGTATAAAATAAATAAAAAAACAAAAATAAACAATATATATATATAGATAAAGGATAGAATACGAAAATCCTTTATCGTACAATAGGTACGTGACTCGTATCCCCATCGATTACAAATAGCACGCGGTGGCAATACTATAATTTTCATCAAATCTGATTCTCTGCTCCTATCGATTCCGTCTACCTTCACCATGACCGTTCAGCAATCCGTCACCATCCAACGATTCTGTACACCGTCCACCATCCAACGATTCAGTCCACCGTACATCATCTTCCTCCGTCACAACTTGATCACTTGTCAGTTGATAAAATTGACCAATTGAAATTGAAATTGTTGAACTAGTTGATCAATTAAACTTTGAAATTGGTCCACTTAATAATCAATTTGAAGTTTCAATTGATCAATTTTGAGTTTTGAGTTATGGGTTTTAACTGAACATTTAAAGTTTTAAGCGTCATTTGCAGAAACCCAGTTGCAGACGTTCCATATTTTGTTCATATGATCGAATCGATGATCAAATTAACGGTCGATTGACGATTGTTTGATGATTACCAGATTATATGAAGTGATTTCAGTGTTCAATTTTATGTTACTTGTGTTTAATTTTTTTTGTTAGTTTTAGAAGTTCTGAACACCCAGAACTTCTTAGAATTTCTAAACTTTATCAAAACTTCTAAACTTTTTTGAACACCCAGAACTTCTTAGAACTTCTAAACTTTATCAGAACTTCTAAACCTTTTTGAACACCAAGAACTTCTTAGAACTTCTAAACTTTATCAGAACTTCTAAACTTTATTTAACACTCGGAACTTCTTAGAACTTCTAAACTTTATCAGAACTTCTAAACTTTTTTTAAACACCCTGAACTTCTTAGAACGTATTAGAACGTTTAAATATGTTCATTTTTTTTAACACCCCGAACTTCTTTGAATGTGTTAGAACGTTTAAAAATGTTCTTTTTTGGTCAAAACGTTCACTACAACAAAAATGGTTTTTTTAGTACGCACAAAAGTGTAACACCCCGTAACCGCAGCGGAAACGTACACGGGATGCAACAGACACATCTGATATCAACAGCATTGTTTATAAAGAAAACACCACTACAATAATTTAAACATATTACATTGTTCTGAGTTTCATAACCATCTAAGCGTTATCACATAAGTGTTACCGATATTACATTATCATATTTAATGCAAAATATAGATCTCTAGACTTCCACAAAATAGCACACAGCATCGAACACATATCACTCATTCCGATTTGAGTGTACCTAGAAAGCATGTAAAGAAAACGGGTCAACTACGAATAGTTGGTGAGTTTCACTAATTTAAATAAACATGACAAATCATTATAAAAATCATAAGTAAGTGATGTAATTATACTGAGTTCACAAGCGAAAACTCTATTAACCCCAAAACATATCGATTAACCTCCGGGAACTCTGTTACCCCAGAATACTTCCAATAACCCCTTGGAACTCTGTTACCCCAGAAACACATTTAATAACCTCTGGGAACTCTGTTACCCCAGAAACACATTTAATAACCTCTGGGAACTCGGTTACCCCAGAACACTGTTTCGGGCATTACAATATTAGCAACTCAGTTAATTACCATCTTAATACATTACCGTACGATTTCCGTACAATAAACATTATATAAATACATTCATTTCCATGCGATTAGCATGTACTTAAACACTTTGATAGAAACATGCTTTCCGCCCCGGGAAAATATTTAAAACAGTTCAGTAAAAAGGGGCTCGTGAAAACTCACCTACTTGTGAGCAAGATGTACTACGGTGCACGGCTACTGGTACAGATCTGTAATACGATCTCCAAATCGTTACTACACAATTTCTATCAATATAACTTAAATTCGTGTTAACCGGTACGTCTGGGGACACTGTTAACCCAGTACCGTACACGATCCGGGGACAATGTTAACCCCGAAATACTTTTCAGGACTTAGATTGTGATATCACCTAGAGTTCTTTAGTCATAACTACCGTTAGTTTGTTTTCTCGTTTTGCGTGCCTAGCACGGTTATCCGTCTTTATGTTTACAAAAATAAGTTTGACCACACACGACCCGAAAATAGTTATTATTGATATTTTCATTAAAGTGGTGAAATTAGAGCTCGGTTAGACACCCCGTTTGGCCGCGGGGCCCGTTTCCGTCTTTAATACACCGGAAACGGTTAAATCGGGTAAAATTACCCAAATCATCCGAATTATTTTCGGATGATTTATTTTTACTTGATTAACTTAGTTTCATGAAAATAGTCCATTTTTAAGGTTTTTATGCACCAGTCAGCTCGCTTAGGCGAACTTTGCCGGTTTACACGTTTTAAGCTTTAAAAGTTTGTTTTTAAGTTCCATTTAGTACAAATAAATATCCGTTTAGTCTCGGACCTTGAAATTTTGTACAAACCATATTTTGACAGTAAGGAATTTAATAAAATTTTTCCAGAATTAATTTTTATATCTAAGATTTATTTAACCATTTTTAAACGTCATTTAAACACCAAATATGTCGAAAATACCAAACGACCTTCTAAAAATCCCAAATTTTTCTGGGATGACCCCTGTCACCCACATAGTTCCCTGTAATTTTTCCAGAACCAAAAACTCACTTTTCATGCCATTTTTACCAAAACCGAGCTAGAAATCCCTAGAACTCGTTTTACCGAAAAGCCTACTTAGACTTCTCCAATGAACCTGAAATTTTGTGTGTGACTTTTATATGTTATAAAAAGCTTATCTTAAAGTTTCCAGAATTTTTCATGATGTTTAGCTATTTTTCACCATTTTTGGCCAAAACCGAGCATTAAATTCACCAAATATTCATCCTTTATCCAAAAATTACCAAAAATTCACAGATCTCATATTTTCATGTGTAGATCATCTCTGTGAAATTTCGTGACCCAAATCTAAGTCTATCAGAATCTGTCCAAATTATCTAAATCACACGAAAACCGAACTATCTTGTGTTTTCTAGCGTTAGATCGCAAAGATCTTGGTTTCTAGCCTTTGCTAGCCACTAGACACAACACTTACAAGCACAACAACACCACACCAAGCAAGTTATACCCACAATCAAGCCATTTCTTTCATGGTTTCGATTAAAACATCAAAACAAAGATTTTGACCGTAAAAATTCGTTTTTGACTCTTTTAACTACTTTCTTGGACCAAGATCCTTTGTATAACTTGTATACATCACTTGATCCTCCAAGAATCGGTTTCATCTCGGGTTTTCACCCATTTTTCATTTGAAACCTAATTTCCTTGTAAATGAATCAAGAAAAGATGAATAACACGATTATAACTCGGTCTATACCTCGTTTTCTTGCTTAAAAACTTGGATCTTTGGATGATTGTTGAAGCTTGATGAGAGAAAGTTGGGGTTGGGATGTTAAAAAAAGAAAATGGAATGTGTATGTGAGAGACTATGGACCGATCGGTCCATAGTAAGGTGAGGAGGGGGGCCCACAACTCCAACCATGGCCACACATTCAGATTACGCAATCTGGATAATGTTGTGGATAATCTGGTTCAGTTCGTTTTTCGGTTAAACGCTTAATTCGGCTTAAAACGAGGCTAAAACGGTCGTTTTTCGGCTTAAAAATAAAATTTATATAAAACCGATTTAAAATCTTTAAAAACTTAAACCATGACATTTATTTACTCAACACATCATATTGTCGGTCATTGTGCATCTTTTTCGGCTTGATCGATCGTCTCTTGCTTGGTTTGATGTTAAAGGTTTCGTTTAACGTACCGACGTACTAATAAAACGAAATCTTTTTTTCTGTGCTATAATTCACTTATCCCGAAGCCTTAATACTTCGTAAACCTTACTAAACATCATATATTTCATCTATGACGTAATCCCCGATTCGTTCGGGTTTCAATAACCGTTCATCGGTTAATCGTAATTCTAGTACGACTAACTGTTCATTCGAGTATAATTCGTACTGTGAATCTTATATACTCGTATAAACACATTATAATTCATATATTCAGTTTTGAATAACACGTAAATAGTATATTCCGGCTAGGGTATACCTGAATTTGCCGGAATCGTTACAAAAGCGTCCTAAAATGCTATTTTATAGCACCTTTCATTTAATAGGACCAACGTGAAAAGCGCTTCATGTAAAAGGGTCGTAATAAGTCTCGGAACTCAAAAGGCGTCCTGATATCCCAAAAAAATTATGAAACCAATTTTATGGTCGCATAAAATATCCATTAACAACCCAAAAAGCGTCTCAATAAAAACATATTAAAACACTTTTACAATGTTTTAACATGTGCTTACCTACCTTTAATCTTTTGATGCACATACAAACGTCCTTAAAAATTAATTTATAAGACTCTTATGGTGTAACATTATAGGTACTTTAGTACCGAGAAAAAAGTCCTGATATACCAAATAAGATTATGAAACCAATTTTATGGTCGCATAATATATTCATTAAGAACCCAAAAAACGTCCCAATAAAAACATATTACGACACTTTTACAATGTTTTGACATGTGCTTACCTAATCACTAGTACAAAAAAAGTAAGCAAATATGACGTTTTTCAATCAAATATGGCGGCAAATCAACCGCCTTAAAAGACAAATAAAAACATAGCTAGAACAGAAAAAGTGAGCAAATAAACAACATATCCAAACAATGAACCATTATAAAAATAGCTAGAACATCTAAAGCATCCATCTTGACCATTAGTCTAAATTAAATTATTCATTTTTTTAGCATACATATTATTAAAGCATTCAGTTTAACACAAATAAAAACAATCATCCAAAAACCTCCATGACTTCATGCAACCACCTTTATCAACCACAAACCTTCAATAGCACTTGCGTAAGCTAGAATTCTTTGCCACTGATCAAAACACAGAAAAATGTTTGTTAGTCACCATTAAAGATTAATATAAAGCAAGATCCATTTGTTAAAATCAGGAAGCAATTGAAATAAATAACTCATAATAGAGTCAACATTAATACAAAGCCCTTTGGTGCTAAAGACGTTCATTTGAGAACAAAAGCAAGAAGACGCATTCCAAACCAAAAACAAAAAATTTGTAGCGCACCCATCTTAACCCTTCCCGATGGAAACGATGATTTCATTGTTTATTGTGATGCTTCAAATCAAGGTCTCGGTTGTGTACTCATGCAACGAGGCAAAGTCATAGCCTATGTCTCTCGTCAACTCAAGTTCCATGAAAAGAACTACACCACTCACGATCTTGAGTTAGATGCGGTGATTTTTGCTCTTAAAATTTGGAGACACTAACTTTATGAACTAAATGTGTCATCTATACCGATCATAAAAGCTTGCAACACATCCTCAACCAAAAAGAACCCAACATGAGGCAATGACGTTGGGTCAAGTTACTCAATGACTATGATTGCGAAATTCGCTACCACCCCAGGAAAGCGAATGTCGTAGTCGACGCCCTAAGCCGAAAGGATAGAGTTAAACCCTCTCGTATTCGGGCCATGGAAATGATTATTCACACTAGCCTTAAGGCCCGAATTCTTCAAGCTCAAGCCCAAGTGGTAGCCCAAAACAATCTAAAGGCTGAATTGGATTGTGGAGCCGAAAAACAATTTGAAACTAAGTCTGATGGATTTATTAACTTCATGGGACGCATATGAATTCCAAATTCTGAAGACCTTCGAAATCTTATCTCGGACGAAGCACACAAAAATCGATATTCGATCCATCCGGGAGCCGATAAAATATACCACGATCTTAGAGAGTTCTATTGGTGGCCTGGTATGAAGAAGGATATAGCCTTGTATGTTGGGAAGTGTCTCACTTGCTCAAAAGTCAAAGCCGAACATCGAAATCCCTCGGGTCTTCTTCAACATCACGATATTCCTCTATGGAAGTGGGATCAAATTTCCATGGATTTCATCACTAAACTACCAAAAACCACTCGTAAGTATGATTCTATTTGGGTTATAGTCGATTCTCTCTCCAAATCAGCTCATTTCATCCCTGTTAGTGAAACCTACAAGATGGAGAGGCTGTCTCAAATTTACATCAACGAAATCGTGACACGTCATGGTGTTCCCTTATCCATAATCTCTGACCGCGACAGCCGCTTTACCTCCAATTTTTGGCAATCCCTTCAAAAAGCTTTGGGGACTCGTGTGGATCTTAGCACAACCTATCATCCCCAAACAGATGGTCAAACCGAAAGAGCCATCCAAACCTTGGAAGAAATGCTTCGTTCTTTCATAATCGAGTTTGGAGGGAATTGGGATGATCACTTACCTCTCAATGAATTTTCCTATAATAACAGCTACCATACTAGCATCAAATGTGCTCCCTTTGAGGTTTTGTATGGTTGCAAATGTCAAACACCCGTGTGTTGGACCGATATTAGTGACTCACAAGTTGTTGGTCCCAAAATCATCCAAGAAACCTCCGACAAGATTGGCATCATTCGAGAAAGACTTAAGGCCGCTCGTGATCGACAAAAGAGTTATGCTGACAATCGAAGGAAACCACTTGAGTTTCAAGTTGGCGACCAAGTCTTAATCAAAGTTTCCCTTGGAAAGGAGTTGTCCGAGTTGGGAAAAAGGGAAATCTTGCTCCTAGGTATGTTGGACCTTTTGAGATTCTTGATAGGATTGGTCCAGTGGCATACAAACTCAAACTACCTCAGGAATTGCGCTGTATTCATAACACTTTCCATGCTTCTAACCTCAAGAAATGCTTATCCAATGACACTCAACCTATTCCCCTTGAAGATATCCGCATTGATCATAAACTTCACTTTGTTGAGAAACCTATCGAAATCGTGGATCGTGATGTCAAGAAACTCAAGCGAAGTCGAATACGTCTAGTGAAAGTCAAGTGGAACTATAAGCAAGGACCCAAGTTTACTTGGGAACTTGAAGATCAAATGAAACAGAAGTACTCTCATCTTTTTCATTCTGAACTAGTCACCATTATTTAACTTCGGGACGAAATTCCCTTAAGTGGGGAGACTGCAACATCTACGGATTTTACTTGTTAATAAACGCTAGTTTTTCTACTCATTTAATAAATTTATCGTATTCATTTCATCGTCAACATTATTGTTGAATTAAATGTTATTTATTAAATAACATTAACTTTGTTTGCGTAATTATATGATCATATACTCATTTCATCATAAACATGCTTAATCGTTAATATGACACGTTGAACCGGAATGCCTAGATTAATATTTTATAACATGTAAATAATATTTTGTCATTATTAATTTTATCCTAAGTAATTGAATTGATCATGTGGTTAAAAGATTGAACATTCTAAAACCTTCTACCTTAACCTTGTTCCACAAGTAAGTTTATCCATTAATATAATTTGAAAAAAAAATATTAAAAAAAAAATTAAGTGTCGTGCACTTTTGAAAATGATATATATTATTATTATATTTATTTTATTTTTTTGTTATCATTATCATTAATATTATTAATATTAGTTTATCACTTAACCTTTAAACAAGTTATATCTCTATCTAAATCGTATTCAAACCTCCTTACCTCCACTATAAATAGAGGCTCTCATTCTCATTATTTTTTACACCAAATCTCATTCTCTTTTCTCTCTAAGCATAAACAAGTAAGTCTTTATAATTATTTTGCTTTTCATTGATGTTTTTATACATTTTTGCTTTCTATTATGAATTTCTTCTTGTTTGTTCTTATGTTCTTGAGTTTTCCTTTGAATCTTCATAGTTGTTCATATACTCTCACCATGATCATCATAAATTGTTAATAAAACCCTTACTTTTTGCTATAAAGATTTTGATGATCATGTTATTCCAAGTAATCACAATTATTTTCTCAAGATCTTGGATCAAAAGTATAATTTTTCAATGAACAACTATGAATATTTTTATGATCTTCAAAAACTCATAAAATTATCATAAATATCATAAATTATAATATTTACACTTTAAACCCTATACTTTCATAAATATCAATAAACATCCTAAACTATAATATTTACACTTTAAACCCTATACTTTTATAAATGTCAATAAACATCCAAAACTATAATATTTGCACTTTGAACCCTATACTTTCCTAAATGATAATAAATACCCAAACCTATATGATATTACACTTTTAACCTTGTACTTTCTTACTTATCAAAATCATTCTAAAAACATTTTGAGTTAGTATACAAATAGAGTATAAACCGAGTATGTATGTATCTGACAAGCAAACGGTTATGCCTAAGGAAAGAGTGGCGTAAATAATTTCATTGGACCCGTGACTTTTACCTGGGAATCAACTTGCTGGAGGTCATGCTCTTGGATAAGAACATTCTAGTATGCGACACTCTAACTAATTTAAAAATCGAAACTTAATCCAGGGCATCCCGTGACCGGTTCAACTAACTTTTGCTCGTGTTCGTGTTCATCTATCAAGCAAGGTGAGTTCATAGCCCCTTTTACATGTTTTTAAACGTTTTATACTTTGGGGTGGAAACGTGCAACTTATTTATTCTATGTTTTATAAAATGCTATTTGATTCAAGCTTTATTCATAATATTCATTGTGTGAGATCATTATGAGTATATACTTAATCGCATGTACAACCATTAACTTGTTAAGCCCGTGGTAGTATGATGATAGATCTATTGGCCCGACCCGCCCACTTGGGCCTCGGGTAGAGGCCTGTGTGTTCAGAATCCGACGATAATTAAACATAAATCATAATAGTCTAATCGTGGATTAGACGACTCGCTAATCATGTCAGAGGTTTGGTTGGAATCACTAAAGTATATAAAGTAACTCAACACATATGGAATGTTTTCAACATAAAACTTATTTTTCTATTATTATTTTAAACCTATGTTCTCACCAACTATTTTTAGTTGACACTCTCGCATGTTTTTCAGGTAATGAAAATTAAGGAAGATTCTTGAAGTTTCATATAGGGGATGAGTCAGACTTAGAAGTTTAATGAAATAAATTGCTATGTCATGTTTTCTATTTTGGATTATGGTTGGTTTTAAAAACTTGTTAGTTTATTTTAAGAAGAGTTTTTTTACATTTAATACCATGTGCATGATTTCAATCTACGCACGCCCCGGCGTTTCCGCCTCCTGCCGGGGTGTGTGACAACATGTATGCTAGAGTTTTGTTTGATTCTGGTTCCAACTTTAGTTTCATATATTATAGCTTTTGTAGTCTATTAAACGAACCATTAACAAAACTAAATAAAACTCTAAGCGTCTGAAGCACTAGAAAACGGAAAAATCTTATTAGCTGGTTATGTTCTGCCTATTCAATTGCTACATATGACTCTTGTTGGTTTTGACATCGTACTTGGTATGGACTAGTTGTCTAACAACTATGCCCGTATCATTTGCAATAGCAAAACCGTCGAACTTCGAGCCCCTGATAAACGAACCATTCGAATTGAAGGGGACAAAGATGCTGGCCAAGTCAGCATAATTTCCATGATTAGGGATAACCAATTTTTAAATCAAGGATGCCTAGAGTTCATGGCCTACGTCACCGAAGAATCGAAAACCAAGGAGATAAAGGACGTGCCTATTGTCTCCGACTTTTCCGATGTCTTTCCCGGTGAACTTCCTGGAAACCCTCCTGATCGTGAAGTAGAGTTTAGGATTGTCTTTTTAGGATTGATCTTATGCCTAGAACCGCACCAATCGCCAATGCCCCTTATCGTCTAGCTCCAACCGAAATGAAGGAATTGAAGAAACAACTTGACGAGCTACTCGAGAAAGGTTTCATTCGACAAAGTTCATCGTCGTGGGGAGCGCCAATTCTATTCGTCAAAAAGAAAGATGGATCATTACGCATGTGTATCGACTACCGAGCTTTAAACAAAGTCATTATCAAGAATCGATATCCACTCCCTCGAATGATGATCTTTTCGACCAACTCCAAGGTGCAAGCTATTTCTTTAAAATTGATCTTCGTTCTAGCTATCACCAACTTAAGGTTCAATCCTAAGATACCCCAAAAACTGCGTTCCGAACAAGGTATGGACATTATGAGTTCACGGTCATGCCGTTTGGTCTCACTAATGCTCCACCCGCATTTATGGACATGATGAATCGAATCCGTAAGCCTTACTTGGATAAATTTGTTATCGTATTCATCGATGACATACATATTTACTCTAAGTTTAAGGACGATCATGAAACTTACCTCCGAACCTTACTTGAATTACTTAGAATAGAGAAGTTCTATGCCAAATTCTCGAAATGTGAATTTTGGCTCCACGAAGTGCAATTTCTTGGCCACATCAAAAACGTGAATGGTATTCAAGTGGACCCCGCTAATATTTAAGCGATCTCTAAGTGGGAAATTCCAAATTCGCCAACCGAGATCCGAAGTTTCTTAGGATTGGCCGGCTACTATCGAAGGTTCATAGAAAACTTCTCTCGTATAGTCGTTCCCTAACCTCGTTAACGCGTAAAAACATCAAGTATAAATGGGGAACTAAACAACAAGAGGCGTTCGATATACTCAAACAAAAACTCGCCCAAGCACCTATACTGGCCTTGGCAGAAGGTTACGAGGACTTTGCTGTCTTTATTGATGCGTCTCATTCTGGTTTGGGATGCGTACCGATGCAACGAAAGAAAGTAATCGCTTACGCCTCTCGTCAACTCAAGGTACATGAAAAGAACTACACAACTCACGATCTAGAGTTAGGCACCATAATCTTTGCTTTAAAGATATGGAGGCACTATCTCTATGGAGTAAGATTTATCGTGTATAGCGATCATAAAAGCTTGAAACACATATTCGAGCAAAAAGATCTCAACATGCGTCAAAGGCGTTGGATAGAAACACTAAATGACTACGATTGTGAGATCGTCTATCACGAAGGTAAAGCAAACGTGTTAGCTGATGCCCAAAGTCGTAAAGAGCATGAAAAGCCAAAAAGAGTCCGAGCGTTAAGACTAGAAATCCAAATAGATCTCATCGAACACATCAAATCCTCCCAATTCCATGCAATCAATGAAAACAATATCTCCGACGAAAAACTTAACAGCACCATTGACTCGCTAGTCAAGGGTGACGATGGTATACTTAGAAATGGAAACCGGATTTGGGTACCGATCGTTGGGGACTTGCGTGAAAAGATTATGAATGAAGCTCACAAGTCCAAGTACATGATGCACCCCGGTAGTGATAAAATGTACCAAAACCTTAAGCCGAACTATTGGTGGAATGGAATGAAAAAGGACATCACTTCGCATGTTGCGAAATGTCTAACTTGTTTGAAAGTCAAGGCTGAACATCAAAAGCAATCGGGATTGCTTCAGCAACCCGAACTTCCCATTTGGAAGTGGGAGTTAATTACCATGGACTTTATCGCAAAAAATCCCGAAAACGACTCGTCAACATAATGCAATTTGGGTTATCGTCGATAGATTAACAAAATCCTCTCACTTTATACCAATCAATGAATCTTACTCAATGGATAGATTATTGCGTATCAATATGAACAACATCGTTGCTTTGCATGGAGTACCGTTGTCTATTATTTCTGATCGAGACAGCCGATTCACGTCTCATTTCTGGAAGAGTTTTCAACAAGCGTTAGGCATAAAGTTAAACCTTAGCACCGCCTATCACCCTCAAATTGATGGGCAAAGTGAAAGGACAATTCAAACGCTTGAAGATTTGCTCCGCGCCTGTGTGATAGACTTAGATGGAAGTTGGGACAACCATCTTACCCTAATGGAATTTTCGTACAATAATAGTTATCACACGAGTATTCAAGCCTCACCATTCGAAGCGTTGTATGGTCGTAATTGTAGAACGCCCGTGTGCCGGTCTGAAACTGGAGATAATCAATTATATGGACCCGAGATAGTCCAAGAAACCACATACAAAGTCTTACAAATTCGAGAGCGACTTAAGATGTCACGTGACCGCCAAAAGAGTTACGCCGATGTCCGTCATAAGCCATTAGATTTCAACGTCGGTGATAAGGTTCTATTAAAAGTCTCGCCATGGAAAGACGTTGTTCGCTTCGGTAAGAAAGGAAAACTTAGTCCTCGATTCGTAGGACCGTTCAAAATACTCGAGTGAATCGGTACTGTCGCATACCGCTTGCGACTACCCGAAGAAATTTAAGGGATACGTGATGTATTCCACATCTCTAATCCGCGAAAATATCTAGCTGAAGAATCTTTGTCTATGCCTTTAAAAGACGTCAAAATAAACGAAAATCTAAAATTTGTAGAACGACCAATTCAAATTAAAGATTCGAAAACAAAGAAATTAAAGAGACGAACATTGAAAATTGTGAAAGTAAAGTGGGACTCACGAAAAGGCCCCGAATATACTTGGGAGCTTGAATCCGAAATGAAGAAGAAGTATCCCCACTTATTCTAGAAAACAAATCTCGAGGACGAGATTTATTCCAATGTGGGGAGGATGTAACATCGTGAAAATATCGGGTCAAAAATACCAAGTTCCAAAAGTCCAAGGACCAAAGGTGAAAATTCTGTTTTCCTGAGCCATCGCGATACGCGATGGATTAGATGGCAATCCCATCACGTATCACGAAGGCTTGTTTACAAACCCAAGAAAAAGAGAGGATGGCGATATGCGATCGCCTGAAGAGCCAACGTCATCGTGTATCACGATGACGTGGTCTTACAGAAAAAGACACGTGTCAGCTGGTGGCACTTTGGTCTCGCCACGTGTCACCACGTGGAACTGCGTCCGCCACGTGGCAACCCTATGGGTGACTGGCCGAGCCTACGTCGCGACACGCGAGGGCTTAATCAAGGGACCATCGCGTATCGCGATGGGTCCCCGGATTCGCCTATAAGTAGAGGCCTTGAGCTCTCTCGCTCTTCACACCAATTCACACAACCTCTTTCTCTCTCTAGAATCCCTCTCTTACTACCTCGAAGTACGTGCAAACCTTCCACGTTTTCCGTGCTCAAAATATGACGTTACTCGAAGTATGTGCCTCTCACCAACGATGTTATTTTGAAGTAAGAGCCATTCCGAGAAAACCCGACTATTCGCCTCGATAAACGTGTCAACGAGTGTCGTGAAGATTGGAGTGCATTGTTTTGCATGCCAAGGTGGTGTTGATCAAGGAAGCATTAAAAGAGTAAAGGCGTCGAAGTGCTGCTCGATTATCTAGGGTTAATATAAGCCAAACAAGGTAGGCATAATGCCCGACTAAAATAATGATAAATTAACAAAGGCTTAAAACCCTAAGTCGAGGATATACTCGATACCTCGAAAATAATAAAAGAAAATATAACAAAGAAATATAAAAGAAAGAAAGATATATATAATGATTCTTTGTTATGAATGTTATTTAAGTTTAATATTATTCTTAAATAATAAATAAAAAAAAGTATACATTTCTTAAAGAAGAAGAAACGTAGTGTTTTAAGAAAAGTAAAACATGTAAACTAAAGTTTTATCTTATAAAAGATTGGAAAAGTAAATAAGTTAAAAGAAAGAGTTTTAACTTATAAAAGAAAAGATACTTTTAAACTAAAGGTCTAAAGTAAATAAAAGATATTTTAAACTAAAGGTTTAAAATAAAGAAATGATGTTTTGAACTAAAGGTTTATAAAAGAAAATATAATCGAGGTAAAGATTATAAAAAGAGACTAAAGGTCTTAAGCCGGATTTAAGATCCGACTACCAAAAGGTTATACTTGTACTATAGGTGCGAGATAGCAAGGGAGGCCCTCGGTCAGTGTATTGAAACTGATCAATAGAAAAGGTGAATACGTCCAACTTTATAAACTTGTTTAATCGAGTCAAGTAAATGAAATGAATTACATTAGATTACGGATCTGTAAAACATTATAAACAAAAGTAATCGCTAGCACTCAGGCTATTGTGTACCTTTGTATGGATCCTTACATATGTGGAAAAAAGTCAGTGGGCACACCGCACCCCACTGGTCATGACTTTCGCCACGATGGGTTGGACCTAAGTTACGTCCGAGTGAGACTGACCATGTGTATACGTATGGTACCTAAGTAATGTCGAATGCCTGCGGTGTTTGCTGGGGTGTCTTGTGTGTGTGGCTTAAGTTTATAATTGTGTTTTGTTTTAAAGCTTGATTATTCCTAAGCCAAGATGGGTCGGACCTAAGTTATGTCTCGAGGGGTAATCAAGTGAAAGAAAATATTTTATGTGTCAGCTTATTCACCAGCATGTGTTGTTGATGTATTTTCTAAACATTTTGTAGGTAATCAAGAATAGAAGCTTGGAAGCTCGAAGTGCATAAGATACCCGATGGCTCAGATTGTTTTTTTAAACTTTAAATTATAAATGGTGGTTTAATATAAAAATTAATATTTGTAAAAACAAGTAATACATTAAACGGGTATTTTATAATCCCGTCTTTTGTAATGTAAATATAAATCCACATAATATAAACTTCCGCTTTTAATCCGCTAACTCTGATTTATTTACAAATGTGGTACCAACATATGAGTCGCACGCCCGGGCCGCTGTTTGGGGGTGTAACACCCCGTAACCGCAGCGGAAACGTAAACGGGATGCAACAGACACCTCTGATATCAACCACATTGTTTATAAAGAAAACTGAATACATTAATATACTTCAAATTACATTATCTTGTATTTCATTACCGTCTAGGTGATACACAAATCATACAATACGATACACAATTCTATTTGTTATAATGTATCCTAACATCCTGCACGCAAATCTTACACACATCAAGCACTTAGCACGTAAGCAATCACTTCATCTTAATTGTACCTGAAAAGCATGTGAGAAAACGGGTCAACTACGAATAGTTGGTGAGTTTAACAATTCGAGTAAACCATGATAAATCATTATCATAAAATAATACTATTATTGATGTAATTATGCTGAGCCCACAAGTGAAACCTCTGACTATCTCACACAACCCCCGTGGCATATCCCCCGCCCACGGACCCGTGGCATATCCCCCGCCCACGGAACTGCCCCAAACCGCTATGTCTAACATTACATAGCAAAATATATATAACACCCAAAATAGACATGTGCAACTGGCTGGGAAACATCAGCAAATCCATGCCGGACCAGTTGGGCTTGTCAGAACAATAGTACTATCCACACTCTACCGGCTTTCAGTTAATCACTCGTGTTCCGGGGCCTTAGAATGTTAGCAACTCAGACAATTACCATCTTAGTACATTTCCGTACGATTCCCGTAAAATAAAATATATATAAATCCACGTAAGTCCATGCGTTCAGTATGTATTTAAACATTTCAGTAAAAACATGCTTCCGCCCCGAGAAAATATTCAAAAACAATTCAGAAAAGGGGCTCGTGAAACTCACCTTAGCACATGCAAGCAGGTAACAACAATCATTATCAGTTAACACGTCCAATCTGTAATATGATCCCTACGATCGTTACTATACACTCATATTAATATAACTTTAACCAAGTTAACCGGTACATCTGGGGACACTGTTAACCCAGCACTGTACCCGTTCTGGGGGCAAGGTTAACCCAGAAACACTTCTCCGGACTCAGATTGTGATATCGTTTAGAGTTCCATGGTCACAACTACTATTAGTCGTTTTTCTCGTTTTGCGTGCCTAGCACGGTTATCCGTTTTTACGTTTCAAAAATGAGTTTGGTCACACACGACCCGAAAGTAGTGGTTGACTGATAATTTAATTTAAAGATGTGAAATTAGAGCTCGGTTTAGACGCCCCGATTGGCCGCGGGACTCGTTTCCGTCTTTGGCGTACCGGAAACTGTTAAAATAGGTTAAAATTACTCAAATCATCCGAATTATTTTCGGATGATTCATTTTTACTTGTTTAACTCAATTATATGAAAATAGTTCATTTTTAGGATTTTTATACACCAGTCAGCTCGCTTAAGCGAGCTTTACCGGTTTACGCTTTTTAAACCTTAAAAGTTTGTTTTTGCACAAATAATTATCCGTTTAATCTCGGATCTTGAAATTTTGCACAAATCACTTTTTGACAGTGGGGAATTTTATAAAAATATTTCCAGAATTAATTTCTATATTTAAAATTTATTTATCTATTTTTAAACACCATTTAAACACTAAATATGTCGTAAATACCAAACGATCTTAGAAAAATCCCAAATTTCTCCTGGATGTCCCCTGCCATCCACATAGTCCTTTGTAATTTTTTCCAGAACCAAAATCTTCTTTTACATGCCATTTTCACTAAAACCGAGCTAGAAAACCCTAGAACTCGTTTAACCGAAAAGCCTACTTAGACTTCTCCAACTGACCTAAAATTTTGTGTGTGACTTATACATGATATAAAAAGCTTATCTAAAATTTTCCAGAATTGTTCATGATATTTAACTATTTTTCACCATTTTTGGCCAAAACCGAGCATTAAATTCACCAAATATTCATTCTTTGTCCAAAAATTACCAAAAATTCACAGAACTCTTATTTTCATGTGTAGAACATCCCTGTAAAATTTCATGACCTAACTCTAAACCATCAACAATCTGTCCCAAAACACATACACCGAACATAAACCGAATATACCTTTCGTATTCCGCCACTACAAGCTACAAACTCGTCTTTCCGCCTTATCTACCACTAAAAACAGAGCCTACAAACAACATACCACAATACCAAGCAAGTTACACTCACGATCAAGCCATTTCTTTCATGGTTTCGGTTATGATTCCAAAAACAAAGATTTAACCGTAAAAATTCGTTTTTGATTCGTTTAACTCCTTTCTTGGACCAAGATCCCTTGTATAACCCGTATACATCACTTGATCATGCAAGAATCGGTTTTCATCTTTGAAACCTCATTTTCTTGCAAATAAACTCAAGAAACGAAGATGGAAACGTATATAACTCGATTTTTACCTTGTTTCTCTTGCTACAAATCTCGGTTTTTGATCATAATGTGGAGAGGATTGTAAGATCTTGTGGAGTTGTTTGTAAAAAAAATAACAAGGAAAGGGTATTAACCCTTGAGTTCCGATCGGTCCAAGTGGGGGGTGGGGTGAGACCCACCTCTCCATTCATAGCCACATATTTGGATTCTCGTAATCCGGATAATGTTTTGGATAATCTGGTTCAGTTCGTTTTTCGGTTAAATGTTTAATTCGGCTTAAAACGAGGCAAAAACGGTCGTTTTTCGGCTTAAAAATGGAATTTATATAAAACCAATTTAAAAACTTTAAAAACTTAAACCATGACATTTATTAACTTAAAACATCATATTATTAATTATCGCGCATCTTTTTCGGCTTGATCGATTGTCTCTTGCTCGGTTTGGTATTAAAGGTTTCGTTTAATGTACCGACGTACCATTAAATCGAAACTCTTTTTCTGTGCCGTACTTTACTTATCCCGAAGCATTAATGCTTCGTAGCATCACTAAATATTATAGATATCGTCTATAATTGAACCCTCGATTCGTTCGGGTTTCAATAACTATCGATCGATTGATCGCATATTCAATACGATGAATTATATATTCACGTACAATCAATACAGTGAATCATGTATTCTCGTATAATTACTATGGTAACTCATATACCCGACATTAAATATGACGTAACTATTGTCTACCGGTTAGGGTATACCGGGTTTCGTCGGAATCGTGACACTCTCCCCCCGCTAAGAAATTTCGTCCTCGAAATTTTACACGCCTACTATCCCCTTCCGAGAGAAAGGTGGGGGTTCTTCCCTCAGAATTCACCCTCGCGTTACCAGGTATAATCTGGTCCTCGCTGTGAATTATTCATGATATCAAGCATGTTTTCTATGAGTACCTCCCTTACTAGTACTTTCGTTGCCTCGTCGCTTAGGTACTTTTCAATCCGTATAAATGGCAAAACATCATGTATAGTACTTAGCCCCTGGAGTACTTTAATCGACAAACTAGATGACCGATCATGGAGATAGTCTCATGAGGTCCAATATATTACGGAGTTATTTTCGGTTTTGCCAAACCTCATATCACCTCTCTAAGGTGATGCCTTAAAAATGCCTTGTCACCTCTCTCCAGTGACAATGGTTTCCTTTGAATGTTGGCATAAATCCTTTGCCAATCTCGCGCTGCTTTCGACTTATCTTAAATATTATAAATCCGATTGGTTGTTTCTCAAATCAATTCAAATCTTGTGGCTCAATTGACGCCCATTTTCCATTTAACAAATTGGTGATAATTACTTCACCCATAGAAAGCTTCAAGCTCTCGATGCTTCCTTCCTCGCCTTCCAATAATGGAAGTAGGATGACTATTTCGATCTGAGATCATTGAAAATGGTACTCCACGACGAGATACCATTTCACCATCAGGAATTTGGGCGAGAATTCATTGTGGTAATCGTCATGGATTGGGATGAAATGCGAGGATTGGTTAATCGATCCGCGATTACCCAATTTACCTCATGCCTTTGATATATCTTGGGAATTTGCGTCCCAAAATCCATTGTAATTTATTCCCACTATCATTGGCGAATTTTCTGTCGTTGTGGCGTTCCCTCGGGTTCTCGGTGTGCGGTCTTATCTTTTGCATAACTTAAACATTCACCAACATACGTAACCATATCTTTCTCCAAACTCGGCCATTAATAAAATCCTTTCAGATATTCGTATCATCAATAGTCTAATCCGATCCCGGATGTATGGAATATTTCGATCTATGCGCTTCGTCCATGATTAATTCACGAAGGTCATGGAGGATCGGGATCCAAACCCGATTTTTGAAGTAGAGAATTTCGTCCACGCGCTGTTCGAAATTCTTCTCGTTGCCGTAAAGTCCTTCCTTTTCCAATTGTTCCTCTTTCAACGCCTCACATTGAGCAACTCGAATCAGGTCCGAAAAGTTCGACTGGACTATCATCCCCAACGCTCTCATTCGCAATGGCTTAACCCGATCTTTCCTACTCAAGGCATCGGTTACGACGTTAGCCTTGCCGGTGTGGTAACGGATGTCACAGTCATAATTGTTTAACAACTCAGCCCATCTTCGTTGAATATGAGTCTGCGGTCTCTTATCATCTATAAAATTTGTACATTTGTGTCGTACGAAGGATTATGAGTTGGGTAATGCTAAAAATTTTTCAATAAACTGCTGATAGTCTCCGGCTAGTCCTAAAAATTGGCGCATTTCCTTTGGCGCCTTGGGGAACTGCCAAGTTTAATGGTTTCTATCTCACTTGGATCTGTGTGAAATCCTTGTTGCTTTACATCATGACCAAGGAATTATGCTTTCTGCATTCAAAGTCACATTTCGAAAACTTCGCGTATAACTCCTCTTGTTTTAACACTTCCACCATTTTCCTTTAACGTCGTTCATGCTCTTCTTTACGTTGCAAATATATCAAAATATCATCAATGAATGCTATGACAATTTGTCAAAATAAAGTTTACAGACTCGGTTCATGAGTTCCATGAACACTGCCGGCGCATTTGCTAGCCCGAACAACATAAATAAGAATTCATAATGGCCGTAGCGAGCCCGAAACGCTGTTGTTGCAACGTCCTCCTCTTGGATTTTTCATTTGGTGATAACTATATCTAAGACCAATTTTCTAAAAATAAATCGCCCCTTGCAGTTGGTTAAACAGATCATTCACTTCGAAGAAGTGAATACCTATCCTTGATCGTCACTTTATGCAATTCTCTCTAATCAATACATATCCTAACACTTCCGTCCTTCATTTCCCAATTAACACTGGTGCACCCCATGGTGACTAACTAGATCGTATAAAACCTTTATCCAATAATTCTTGCATTTCAGTTGGTGCAAGTCGGTAAGATGCTTTAGCAACAGGGCCAGCTTGAGGTATTAAATCGATTCTGAATTTGACCTGTCGGGTTGGCGGTAATCCAGGAAGTTCTTCTGGGAGAACTTGTGGAAATTCGCGTACCATCGGGATATCTTCTATATGTTTTCTTTTAAATACTTTGGCAATCACGTTTGTTAAATACACCACGTCTTCTTGTCGTAAATATTATAACATCTCAAGATGAGATTAGAGTGGTAACATAATACCGTACACTTTTCTCTGTATTTAATCGCTTCATCGTCCGAAGGAGAGCTTCTAATCATCTTCTTTTCATATTTGATTTCAGCTTCATGTTGAGTTTGCCAATCCATGTTAACTATTACGTCAAAACTTCTTAACTTTACTGGTCGTAAGTCAATAAGGAAAAGTTAATCGTTCAGAATAATAGGACAACTCCGAACAATTTAGTTAACCATTAGGGGTTTACCGTTAGCGATTCTACAGTATAGGGTTCTATAGTTTCACTAATCGGTATCTATCCAAATGATAGGAGGTTAACAAGAATTAACTTCTATCGACGACCGTAAAAAAATATCACTGAAGCCTATTGATTTAAAACTACAACATACTTAACACCACCTTTGGATCATGACGTGCTTTATTCGAATTACTCACAAAAGCACGGCTCCTTGCTTGATCAGAGGTTGATGCTTGCCATGAGGTTCGTCTTCCAACGACACCTTGGTTCAACTTTGGGCAATTTCTCTCGAAACGTTCTGTACTGCCACATTCATAGTAAGTACAACTGTTTGGTATAATTTGGTTTCTTTGGATGGATTGTTATTGAAGTTGTTGGGTTCGGAGTGGTTGTACACGAATGGGTTGGGGTTGCCGGTTCACATGGCTTCAATTGGTTCTACAATTGGGGCATTACGTCCATCTTTACCACACCTGTGGCCTACTATCACTCGCCATTCTTCTTCCTGCCGATAACCATATTTTCCACACCCTTCATGCGGTTCATGTTTTCACACCAGAACTAGTCTTAGTATAATTCTGGGTTGTAGGACATACCTACTTATTCAAAAGCCCATCTTGCCCTATACCTTTATCATTTCTTTTCTTTAACACTCGACATCTCACCTAACGTCCTTCCAGTCCGCTTCCCATAGAGTTAAATATATCGATGCTGGCTTGTGACACAACCCTTCCAAAGGTTGTATATTTTACAGGATTGACTATACTCCTTATCGATGGAGTTAGTCCTCAATATAGCGCTCACTTCGCTTAGTTTCAGGAGTAAATAGCCATGTTACCAGACATGACAATTCCTTCAAACGATTAGCGTGTTCTAAGTGATCAGCACACAACATTTCTATCTTCCATAGCTCAGTTTCCAATCTCTGAACTTAATTACTCGAATAAAAGTGCTCTAGCACAAGAATTTTAAATCCTAACCATATCATCTGAGCAAAAATTTTCTAACTATAATTTTGTACCATCGTGTTCCATCACGATACAACATAATCTACCAACACATCTGTAGCATATTTCACTACACAATGTTCTAGACTTTTACCAATATCCTTAACCATTTCGATCTTTTCTATCCACTCGCTAATCTATTCCTCCCTTTACCATCAGTAAACTATTAATAATCCCCTTAACACAACCGATAAACATATCCTTCATACCGGATCTAATTCATTACGACTACCATTCATGTTTAGTTTATAACTAATACTTGTAGTCATCATAGTATTCGGTGGGACATTAACACTCTTAGTAATAACACTAAGAATTGAAATATTCATAATCATGTGATTGCTCGATCTGTAATTCTGCGATCACATTCGCATCAACACTAGCAGTGATCTGTGATACGACATTCGGTATCATCATCTGCTATCTTTGAGCAATCAACTGAATTATATCAATCTCCATCATTGGAGTTACTCTTTTATGTCATTCTGCCGTACTCATCCCGTATGCAGTAATCAATACTAATCTCACCGTATAACTCGTTACCAGCTCATTCATAACAGCAGGTACACATACACACCAAATATTATCATATATATTACACATACCGGTATCTAGTATATGTCCCACAAATATAATAACATATGGACTTAACCTGACGTCGGTTAACGTTTAAATATATTTCATAATCCTTGTCACCAACTGATATATAGATCTTTCGCAACAAAGATTAATGTTTAATATACTTGATTTCAATATCCTTCTGCATGTCAGCATAACCGATACATGCTCACCGTGAGCACCAAACGATTACGTACCACAGAGTTATAATATCCGTGTCCATTTGTATATCCGGCATACACGGTATACCACCTACGAACGAACAACCAACTATGCTACAATGATTCCAACACCTCTTTGTGTATGGGTAATCATTCTATTCGAGTACACATGGGTATAGGCGTCAAGCGGATGTAAGGATAATATAGGGAGTTGCAAGGTTCAAGGTAATCGCGCAACATGGGTTGCCTTCAAATATTATTAATTACTATTATGGGAAACTCTATCACTTGCTCAGTCAATGTCCTCAGGCGTTCTAGGTTTGCTAAAATCGGTAATTCTTGATCTGGAGGTGGTATGTCTCATATGTTTGAGAGTGAGAAATACATATATATATTTCTATATATTATTTTATATGCTCATTTATTCTCAAATTTATTATCATTATTATTGTACTTTATTTTATTTTATCTTATTTATTTATTTATTTATTTACTTAATGGAATAAGAATGGGTTCAGGTACGGGTCCGTCCGTACGTGAGGGTCGACGGTTCGGGTGAACATCTGGGGTTATTAGAATATATGGTACCGGTATTGGTAGGGTAAGGGATTTATCAATTTTGGTTGAGAGTGACGGTTACTAGATATTTCTGGTTAATGTCAAACGGGAGATCTAACTTGGTACCATCATAACTATGGCCCGATAAGTCAAACTCATTATCAACCGATGCTCTAGAAATTTCAGCATCCTCGGTACTTTTATTATTTCATCCCCCGGTTCCTTATCCGGGTCCTATTTCTCAATTCATTTACCCACAAGATATGTACATATATATATACACACATTAGCACGTATAAATAATATTATATACTTTACACATATGTTGCCATTTTTACCTATTAATGTACCCCGTGACTTCCCCTGAATTCCCTCATGCGGACAAGTCTGTTATTATGTTCCGGACCATAATAACTCACTTGTCCATCCAAGTTCATCCAGATCTCGTCACTATAAATTATTAGTTGATATTCAGATCCTATAATACTTGAGCTACTGGTTATATTTTAGGTATCTTTTAAAGACATCCTAATTCTTTTATAATCAATGGCTCTGATACCAACTTCTGTAACACCCCGTAACCGCAGCGGAAACGTAAACGGGATGCAACAGACACCTCTGATATCAACCACATTGTTTATAAAGAAAACTGAATACATTAATATACTTCAAATTACATTATCTTGTATTTCATTACCGTCTAGGTGATACACACATCATACAATACGATACACAATTCTATTTGTTATAATGTATCCTAACATCCTGCACGCAAATCTTACACACATCAAGCACTTAGCACGTAAGCAATCACTTCATCTTGATTGTACCTGAAAAGCATGTGAGAAAACGGGTCAACTACGAATAGTTGGTGAGTTTCACAATTCGAGTAAACCATGATAAATCATTATCATAAAATAATACTATTATTGATGTAATTATGCTGAGCCCACAAGTGAAACCTCTGACTATCTCACACAACCCCCGTGGCATATCCCCCGCCCACGGAACTGCCCCAAACCGCTATGTCTAACATTACATAGCAAAATATATATAACACCCAAAATAGACATGTGCAACTGGCTGGGAAACATCAGCAAATCCATGCCGGACCAGTTGGGCTTGTCAGACCAATAGTACTATCCACACTCTACCGGCTTTCAGTTAATCACTCGTGTTCCGGGGCCTTAGAATGTTAGCAACTCAGACAATTACCATCTTAGTACATTTCCGTACGATTCCCGTACAATAAAATATATATAAATCCACGTAAGTCCATGCGTTCAGTATGTATTTAAACATTTCAGTAAAAACATGCTTCCGCCCAGAGAAAATATTCAGAAACAATTCAGAAAAGGGGCTCGTGAAACTCACCTTAGCACATGCAAGCAGGTAACAACAATCATTATCAGTTAACACGTCCAATCTGTAATATGATCCCTACGATCGTTACTATACACTCATATTAATATACCTTTAACCAAGTTAACCGGTACATCTAGGGACACTGTTAACCCAGCACTGTACCCGTTCTGGGGGCAAGGTTAACCCAGAAACACTTCTCCGGACTCAGATTGTGATATCGTTTAGAGTTCCATGGTCACAACTACTATTAGTCGTTTTTCTCGTTTTGCGTGCCTAGCACGGTTATCCGTTTTTACGTTTCAAAAATGAGTTTGGTCACACACGACCCGAAAGTAGTGGTTGACTGATAATTTAATTTAAAGATGTGAAATTAGAGCTCGGTTTAGACGCCCCGATTGGCCGCGGGACTCGTTTCCGTCTTTGGCGTACCGGAAACTGTTAAAATAGGTTAAAATTACTCAAATCATCCGAATTATTTTCGGATGATTCATTTTTACTTGTTTAACTCAATTATATGAAAATAGTTCATTTTTAGGGTTTTTATACACCAGTCAGCTCGCTTAAGCGAGCTTTACCGGTTTACGCTTTTTAAACCTTAAAAGTTTGTTTTTGCACAAATAATTATCCGTTTAATCTCGGATCTTGAAATTTTGCACAAATCACTTTTTGACAGTGGGGAATTTTATAAAAATATTTCCAGAATTAATTTCTATATTTAAAATTTATTTATCTATTTTTAAACACCATTTAAACACTAAATATGTCGTAAATACCAAACGATCTTAGAAAAATCCCAAATTTCTCCTGGATGTCCCCTGCCATCCACATAGTCCCCTGTAATTTTTTCCAGAACCAAAATCTTCTTTTACATGCCATTTTCACTAAAACCGAGCTAGAAAACCCTAGAACTCGTTTAACCGAAAAGCCTACTTAGACTTCTCCAACTGACCTAAAATTTTGTGTGTGACTTATACATGATATAAAAAGCTTATCTAAAATTTTCCAGAATTTTTCATGATATTTAACTATTTTTCACCATTTTTGGCCAAAACCGAGCATTAAATTCACCAAATATTCATCCTTTGTCCAAAAATTACCAAAAATTCACAGAACTCTTCATCCCTGTAAAATTTCATGACCTAACTCTAAACCATCAACAATCTGTCCCAAAACACATACACCGAACATAAACCAAATATACCTTTCGTTTTCCGCCACTACAAGCTACAAACTCGTCTTTCCGCCTTATCTACCACTAAAAACAAAGCCTACAAACAACATACCACAATACCAAGCAAGTTACACTCACGATCAAGCCATTTCTTTCATGGTTTCGGTTATGATTCCAAAAACAAAGATTTAACCGTAAAAATTCGTTTTTGATTCGTTTAACTCCTTTCTTGGACCAAGATCCCTTGTATAACCCGTATACATCACTTGATCATGCAAGAATCGGTTTTCATCTTTGAAACCTCATTTTCTTGCAAATAAACTCAAGAAACGAAGATGGAAACGTATATAACTCGAATTTTACCTTGTTTCTCTTGCTACAAATCTCGGTTTTTTATCATAATGTGGAGAGGATTGTAAGATCTTGTGGAGTTGTTTGTAAAAAAAATAACAAGGAAAGGGTATTAACCCTTGAGTTCCGATCGGTCCAAGTGGGGGGTGGGGTGGGACCCACCTCTCCATTCATAGCCACATATTTGGATTCTCGTAATCCGGATAATGTTTTGGATAATCTGGTTCAGTTCGTTTTTCGGTTAAATGTTTAATTCGGCTTAAAACGAGGCTAAAACGGTCGTTTTTCGGCTTAAAAATGGAATTTATATAAAACCAATTTAAAAACTTTAAAAACTTAAACCATGACATTTATTAACTTAAAACATCATATTATTAATTATCGCGCATCTTTTTCTGCTTGATCGATTGTCTCTTGCTCGGTTTGGTATTAAAGGTTTCGTTTAATGTACCGACGTACCATTAAATCGAAACTCTTTTTCTGTGCCGTACTTTACTTATCCCGAAGCATTAATGCTTCGTAGCATCACTAAATATTATAGTTATCGTCTATAATTGAACCCTCGATTCGTTCGGGTTTCAATAACTATCGATCGATTGATCGCATATTCAATACGATGAATTATATATTCACGTACAATCAATACAGTGAATCATGTATTCTCGTATAATTACTATGGTAACTCATATACCCGACATTAAATATGACGTAACTATTGTCTACCGGTTAGGGTATACCGGGTTTCGTCGGAATCGTTACAGGGGGGTGACAAGTGTTGGTATCAGAGCCATCGATCTTAACGAATTAAGTATTAAAAGATAATACCTAAGCTTCGATCCAAGTGAATATGAAAAGTATTTTATTGCTTGTTTTAATTTAAAATTGGGATAAGATAGGCTGGTATTCACGTTGATCCCACTAAAATCGAAGCCGTCAAAAATTGGAAAAATCCGACTTCTCCCACTGAAGTTAGATCTTTTCTTGGTTTAGCGGGATATTATTGTCATTTCATCCAAAATTTCTCTAAACTTGCTTTACCTCTCACTGCCTTAACTCACAAAGGTAAGCCTTATGATTGGGGGTCGAACCAAGAAAAACCCTTTCAAACCCTAAAGGATATGATTTGCAATGCTCCGATTCTAACCCTTCCCGAGGGAAATGAATATTTCATTGTCTTTTGTGATGCTTCTAACCAAGTTCTTGGTTGCGTTCTTATGCAACGAGGCAAGGTTATTGCGTATGCTTCGAGACAACTCAAGATCCATGTAAAGAATTATACGACTCACGATCTCGAACTTGGAGCCGTTATATTCACTCTAAAAGTGTGGAGACACTATCTATATGGTACGAAATGTGTTGTTTACACCAATCATAAGAGTCTTCAACACATTGTTGATCAAAAAGAGCTTAACATGAGACAACGGCGATGGGCCGAGTTACTTAGTGACTATGATTCTGAGATTCGCTACCATCCCGGTAAAACGAATTTGGTGGCCGATGCCCTTAGTCGTAAGGAACATGTTAAATCCGGGTTGCTTAATTGTGTGATTAATCAACCCGGTCTTCTTTGCCGCATCTATGAGGCTCAACACGTCTCCGTCACCGCAGGTAACATGTATGACAAGATGTCGTGTGGTGTCGTACTTCAACTTGAAACCAAACGAAATGGTTTGCTTTATTTCATCAATCGTTTATGGATTCCCGATCGTGATGATCTTCGCACCTTCATCTTGGATGAGGCTCACAACTCACAATACTCCGTTCATCCCGGTGTGGATAAACTGTGTGCTAATCATCGTTCCAACTATTGGTGGTCTGGAATGAAGAAAGATATCGCGGTATATGTGTCCAAGTGTCTCACATGTTCTAAGGTTAAAGTCGAGCATCAAAAACCGTTCGGTTTACTCGAGAAACCTTCGATTCCCGTTTGGAAGTGGGATAACATTGCTATGGATTTCATCACTAAACTTCCAACAACCCGTGGCCAACATGATAGTATTTGGGTAATCATTGATCGGTTAACCAAATCCGCTCATTTCATCCCAATTCGAGAGAAAAATTCTGTCGAGCAACTTGCTAAGCTTTATGTCAAGAACATCGTTTGTCGTCACAGAGTACCTTTGACTATCTTATCCGATCGTAATGGTCGTTTCATCTCGCATTTTTGGAAATCCCTTAAAAAATCCTTGGGAACTCGATTAGATCTTAGCACTGCTTATCATCCTCAAACCGATGGTCAATCCGAAAGCACCATTCAAACTTTCGAGGATATGCTTAGATCTTGTATACTGGAATTTGGTGGAAATTATGAGGAACATCTACCACTCATTGAGCTCTCGTACAACAATAGTTTCCATTCTAGCACTGGAATGGCTCCATTCGAAGCTCTTGATGGCCGCAAATGTCGTTCCCCGATGTGTTGGAACGAAGTTGGTGAATCTCAAATAACCGGTCCCGAGATGGTTCAAGAAACATCCGATAGAATTGCTCAAATATGTCAAAATCATCTCGCCGCAAGAAGTCATCAAAAGAGTTATGCCGATAGACGTCGGAAGCCTCTCGAGTTCAAAGTTGGTGATCAAGTCCTTCTCAAGGTATCTGCTTGGAAAGGAGTCGTTCTCTTTGGTAAAAAAGGAAAGTTATCACCTCGATTCGTTGATCCGTTCAAGATAATTGATAGAGTTGGTATAGTTGCTTACAAACTCGATCTTCCCGCTGAACTCTCTAATGTTCACCCGACTTTTCATGTATCAAATCTCAATAAGTGTCTTGCCGAGGGTAATATTCATATACCTCCCGATTAAGTTCATATCGACGAAACCATGCACATTGTTGAAAAGCCGGTGGAAATTCTGGATTGTATGGATAAAGAAACGAAACGTAGCCGAATTCCGTTAGTTAAGGTCCGTTGAGAATCTACATGTGGTGCTACGGTTACTTGGGAACGTGAAGATCATATGAGGACCAAATATCCTCATGTCTTTGTTGCATTTTCACCTTAATTTCGTGACGAAATTTTGAAAAGTTGGGAATATTGCAACATTTGTTATTTTGTTTTCGTTGTACCCGACCCGTATTATAATTCGGGTCTTGAATTTATTAATAGATATTCATTTCATTCATTTGTCATGTGTTAGTTTCATTACAACTCGTTTTTGTGTTTTAAGTACCAAGTTTTAGCACTTAGTTGCAACTTATTCAAACTGCAGGGATTGTTATTGTCAGAAATCAAAACTATAAACTGCAGGGACCATTTTTGTCAAAACTGAAGCTGTTGGGTCAGTCAGCAGCTGCAGCAGTTCGTTTATGCTCGTTTAACTCGACTTTCAGCTCGTTTAGTGCTTAATCTTCATCATATTATCACTATAATTCAAATTCAAGGTTCTAGAATATTCGTAGATGAATTCCTATCCTAAAACATCAATCTTTATCCCGAATTTACATGGTTTTATCTATAAATTGTGTTTTATCTCATTTATTTTAAGTTTAAAGGTGGGTTTATCTCTATATTCGTGATAAACACAACATTGAATTCGTTTCATATATTGAAAACACCTATAGTTCTTTCATAACTTGCACCTAAACTCATAAATCCTCTCTTATTCCCGAATTCAAGATATTTCTCCAAGTGTTCTTCGAGTTTGACTTTCAAGGTTCACAGACAATAAACACAAAAGAGAGAAGAAAAAATGTTGAGGGAAGTAATATGTCAAATAAAATTGTTAGGATCTGAAACTTAAGGGGAGGGGGTATGAAAGTAAAAGAGGGGTATGTTTAGCCTAACCCGTAATAAATCAAGTATATTTTGGTCCTTAAATTTGACAAAATCTGAACTTTACTCCTATGTATGTCAAAATTTAAAAAAGTTACCAGTAAATATGTCAAAGATATGAACTTTCACTCATTTTGAAGAGAGAGTTATCTTCAGTTTAATCCTATATCTATTAAAATTTGACTAGTAATTTTATTTTGGCGATGGAGGCAATGACGGTTTTATTCAGAAATGGGTGTGGTTCTGGAGTGTTTCAAGGTTTTCAAACGCCTAATGAAGGTCCTCTCATATCGCACCTCTTGTTTGCTGATGATGCTCTAATTGTTGGTGAATGGTCGGTCACTAACATTCGGTCTTTGGCTCGTATATTGAGGATTTTCAAGCTTTTGTCCGGTCTTAATATAAATCTGGGTAAGTCTACTTTGTTTGGAGTTGAAGTCAATGTTGAAGAGGTTAAGGAGATGGCGATGTTTCTACATTGTAACTCGGGGGAATTACCTTTTTCGTATCTTGGAATCAAAGTTGGTGCAAATATGAATAAAATTAACAATTGGCAACCCGTGGTGGATGTGTTTGACAAAAGACTTGCATTGTGGAAAGCCCACACTCTATCCATGGGTGGTCGCATTACGTTAATAAAATCAGTTCTCGAATGCCTCCCAAGTTATTACTTCTCTCTTTACCAAGCTCCGGAAAAGATATTGGAAATTTTGGAGGCTAAACGACGAAGGTTTTTATGGGGGGGGGGGCAATGAAGATAAGTCGAAAACGTTTTGGATTGCATGGAGTCGAGTAACTTCAACCAAAGAAGATGGGGGGCTGGGTTTTTGTACTCTTAAAAATAGTAATTTATCCCTTCTATCTAAATGGTGGTGGAGATTTAAGGTGGAAGAGAATAGTATGTGGAAAAAGGTTATTACTGCTTTACATCATACTCCAATAACGTGGCCGGTTATCCCACATAATAAAAGGCTGAATGGCACATGGGGAAAGATTGTAAAATTGGAAAATGCTCTTGCTAACTCTCAGATCTCGGTGGCTAAGTTAATCAAAGGGGAGGTGGGAAACGGGTCAAAAATTCGATTTTGGTTGGATGTGTGGATAGACGATGGTCTGTTAAAAAACCGGTTCCCCAATTTGTTTTCTATCGAAGCGGATAAATCATGTTTAGTGGCTGAACGGTGTGTCGAAAGGAACGGGGTTTACTAACTACAGTGGAACTGGAAATTGCAGCCAGTTTTCGGTTGCATCAATGAAAAGACTCTTGTACAAGCCAGATCCTCCTACTAAAAAATGTATTTTGGAGTGGACTAATTGGGTTCTGTTGAAAGTGAATGCTATAGTATGGAGGGTCCTTCAAAACCGTCTTCCCACAAGTGATAATTTAATTAAGCGAAATGTCTTTTTAGGCCCGGATATTTGCAGCAATTGTATGGCGGCGGGGGAAACGGTTGATCACATCTTTACGTCTGGTTATATGGCGACGGTGGTGTGGCAAAGAATAAGCATGTGGTGTGATATACCAAATATTCAAGTCCAGTCAGTAAATGACATTTTTGATGTTGTTAAACAGATTCCGGGTACCACGCACAAGAAGGAAATGGTTAAATCTATAATTATGGTGGCTATTTGGTGTATTTGGAGGAATCGGAACAACATTATCTTCAAAAATAAGCCTTTGAAGATCGAAGACATTCTGGGAGACATAAAAGTTTTAACTTTTTTGTGGATTAAACACAGGGTCAATAGCTTAAAATTAGATTGGAGTAGCTGGAAAAATTGGATTATGTAATGTTTCTCTGTTTGTTTTTGTTCCAGCCCATGCTATTTTCTTGATAGGATGGGTGTTTGGATTGCTAATAGAAATTTGCAGTTCAAAAAAAAAATATGTCCAAAAAAAAGTACTTTCACTCCTTTTGATACAAAAAAAATCACTCATATTCCACACTGCAAAATTTGGGACTTTTACTTTTCCTTTCTCAGCAACATTATCAATTAAGAATCAAGTGAAAGTGCGTTTAAATGAAAATTTCAAATTAAGTATGATTAAATTACCTTCAGAAGATGTTGCATTAGAGCAATGGTTCTTTACTATCACTGCTAGATCTGTTGGTGAAACTCCTGCTAGCTCAAACTTTTCAACCGAAGCCGCCAAAGATTCTTCCCATGCAGACAAACCCAACTTAAACTCCACAACAGATCGCTCATAAAGCAGCGTACCCCACAAAATATACATCTGAGATTTCAAATGTTCAGCTTGCTCTGCAGCTTCATCAGCAGACACATCTTTTAACAACCCTTCCAACCCCAAATTTACCAAATCGTCCCTATGCTTATCATACAAACTCAATCCGTTCAACTGTTGTTCCTCCAATTCTTCCCAAATCTGCATTCCGTGTTCCATACTATCTTCAGCTTTGTTATACAAATCCAAAACTTGAGCAGAAAGACTCGATTCTATATTATTCTTGGTTCCAGCTGCATAACACCATGAAAGCTTTGCAAGCTCAAACTGTTGTTGCCCGAGTGCAAGAAACCCTTCGTAAAAATCAGGTTTGATTTTTAAAGCTTCTTCATATTGTACCCCTGCTTTTACATATTCCTTTTCTGCCCATTCGTGTCCCTTTTTCACCTGCTCTTGAACCGATTCTTTACTTCCGTCTTCTGCAAACACAGCCCATTTTCTTGCTTTGTTCATATGAACATTCCCCAAGTTAAACAACCCTAAAGCAGCCATTTCTTGAAACTTCCCACCAGCAATGTCGAAAAGCTTCTGCGCGTTTTCGGTTGTGACGGTTTCCTCAATTGCTTCTGAATACAACTCCATTCCAAGATCATGAAGATCCAAATATGAGTCGGATTCGAATCCCACATGATCTTTAAACAACCTTGCAAACTGCACAATCCAGTCTTCAACACACGTTGTAACTTTCTCAACTTCCTTAATCTTTCCCACATTACCATTCTCTGAAACACTGGATATTAAGCTACTGGCTTTAGTAAAACCATCATTTGTGAAACCTTCATAAGACGGTTCTTTATCGGGACTAACTTCTACCAAATATAGCCTCAAAGAACCTTGAGGATCACTTGAACTTTCAGCCATTCGGAAGTAGTTGTGATGGTGATCAAGTCCCCTTCTTGATCTTTATACTTAATAAGCACACCCTCTAAACAAGGAAACCGGTCCCACACTATCTCCCTCACTAAACCGATACTGCAATCAACCGGTAGTTGTGCCCATCTTATATCATCACCAAGCACCAATTTCACCGTCCACTTTTTCTTCTTTAATACTATTCTTATCCTCGATGACCACCTTATCTTCCACTTTCTTAACAACCCTTTTGTCCTTAACTCTCTTAACCTTATTATTGTTGGAGAAAAATGAATATTGTGGTGTTTCTGTAGAGTTAAGATTATACCCAGTGACCTAAGAGTTTTCATTTCACTAAATTAACTCAAACCATATAAATGTTGTTTTCTAATTACAACTTTGGGTGACTGGGTGTCTTATAGAAATTGTACACAAAAGATGTGTGGCTTGGGAGAAAGATTCTCACGTAGCATGACTCTAGAAATATCTTTTTATCAAGTGGACTCTGATTTTAAGATCCGCTAAGATCAATGTCTCTTTGGATATCAAATTGTGTTTTCTAGTATTAAAACTGAATAGTATCTCATATAAACAAAAGAAATTGAACCAAAGGTAGGTGCCGTCTGGTGATAAAACTGAATCGTGTCTCATATCAAAAATTGATCCAAGGGTTGCGGTTGTTGCAAGAAAGAGCAGTCGGTGTTATGTAATTATACATTTATACCTGTGTTATGCGAAAATAAAATAATTATACATTTATACCTGTGTTCAACGGAGAATGAATGTCCAAGATATCAAATCCAGAGAATGCACTAAGCTTGATGCGTGATGTACAAGTTCTTTAAAAACCACTTTTCTGAGTTTACAAATTTGTCATCTGGAAAGGTAAAACATCTCTTTTAAAGCACGGGTAAAGCTATTTTATCTATACTATATATAATGAGTGAAAGATGGTAAATTAAGACGCTTGTTTTTAAGTAAAATACAAAATTTACAACTCAACAAAGCATATTGAAAAGGACAATATAGTCTTTTAAGAGATAAATCACGTGCAATTTCAAATTATTAAAAACATTTACAATTTTGATCATCTAACTTTAATCACCTTTTGTAAATTTAAACATTAATTACAACTATGACCCTTAATCTTTTACCTGTATACTCTTTTAATTTTCACTTTTAACCCAACTTCACCCACGGAATTTAAACGGTCATAACTTTTTTATACGTTAATATTTTTTATAAAGCATTGCACCATAAAAACGAGAATTTTATTATCTTTAATTTGATTATCATATTGTTATAGTTTTTTTCAGTTTAAAAAACAATATTTTACGTATGGGTGTTTGCGGAATGGTTTTGATGGTTTTTAAATTAAGCTGTGATCCAAAATGTAAATAACCTTTTTGTCGTCGAAAACCGAAACCACCCCGTTGAAACTTGAAATCGGTTGGCTAAAAGTTAAAGAAAAAAAAATCAATCATGAAATTAAACCAATGATCGGTTTGAACACTTTCAAACCGAACAATAAACACACATAAACTTGTAATGAGATTACCAAATTCTGGGTTTCCCGCTGCATCGCGCGGGCACCCGTCTAGTTATTTTATATGCACCAGGGAAGGTCAACTAAAAGTGTGGTGGGTGGTGGCTGAGGGGGCGTACGGGTCACGCGCTACTTGCTACGTAAAGCTGTCAGACATATCAGTGTGCGACACGTAGCTCTAACATTTTTACAATTTGTTTTCCTTTTGTTTGTTTGAAAAAAAGGGAAAAAAAGTTGTAATATAATTACATTAAAAATTATTATAGTTTTTCTCTTGTTTTTAATTAAATAACACATTTTTATACTTTTATTACTATAATTTCTCTCTCATTCAATCACAACTTTCAGAAAATATTAAAGTATTATATAATTACATCAAAAATTATTATAGTATTATACGGTGTGAACAATGAAACTCCAAATTTAAGTTTCTCGCATAACATTTTTTTCCCCTCTATCTACAATCACTTATAACCATACCATATAATTTACAAATTTCCATCACATATTTTTAAGGAACTAGCTGAGTGTCCGCGCGATGCAGCGGGGTGTGCACGCAACTCGACATTGAACGTATAGTATGTGTCAGTACATATGTCATCTGATGATAGTGTGTACGTAGACCGAAATTTGACACGTAACTCGTGCAAAGCCAGTTGCGTGTAATCGAAGATTGAACACGCGTAACCGGCCTGGAATGCACGTTACTAACATTAAAACATGCTTAACCAACACCACGTGTGTAATTCATAACGATTACCGGTGCAGGGCAAGCGCTTACCAAAATTTGGTTATGTGTGTTACGTTGTGCTGAACACGCGTGTATCGGCCCCGGTACATGTAAACAATGACATATGCGTAACCGGTGACGAAATCAAGAAGCAAATCCGAAATATACAGTAATTTAAAATAAATAACTTTTGTAAACCAACCCGTTTTGGCCCTAAACCCGTTCTGACTCGACATCGGTCTGACCTAGCCCCAATCTACTCGAACCCGAACCAAATTAACCATTTTTCTTGTATCGACTTGTTCTGACCCTAATCCACTTTTACAAATGACCCAAGCTCCCCCGACTCGACCTGTTACCAGTTCTACACGGTAATCGCGTAACATGTTAACTTTTTAAAACTAAAAAACTATAGCAATACCATACTCAAATTAAAGAGAATAAAATACTCGTTTTTATGATGCAGTTATTTTTAGAAAAATATTAACGTGTGAAAAGATATGGCTGTTAAAAAGTCGAGGGTAGTTTGTTTTGAATTAGAGGGCATATGTGTAACTATTATCTAAATTTACAAAAAAAGTAGTGAAATTGAGGGGCTAAAGTTATAAGTATATTTTAAATGAATGAAAAGACTTAATTACCCTTAATTTTTATATTTTTGATGCATTGTGTGTTGTATATAAAGCATTAAGTTTGAGACCTCTTAAAATTTAAAAAGTCCCTCACTCTTGCTTTATATATAGGTTCTCTTAATAAACATCTTTAAGCAACAAGCTGGAAGAAAAGACAAGTTCATACACTTTACACCGTTACAGTCCCAATATTAAAATTTGTATTATATTAACCCATAGAAAGTTCTCTCTCTAATTTTTAACCTATAAAAAGTACCTATCTTTTACCTATATTGATAAATGAATTAGAATACAAAGTTTATATTTAGAGTAATTTTTTCATACCAATAAACAATATAGGTACGGTTCGGTTTACATGTCTAATTTCAAACTATAAATCACAAACCGCGCTTAAAACTGTTAACGGTATAAATCTCAAATCGACTAATCAACTTTACTATAGATAGTTCGGTCAATTTTCACAACTTATAACCACCCCTGATATTTACTTTGTTTTAATTATTTGTTGATTTTATTTATCAACAATTGTATTGTATACTATCCATCTAGAAAATAAAACAAAATTACTGTGTGCCAGGTACAAACTAGCATTCAATTTCAAGAACACCTAAACATTACTAAAACAAAACTTTATAACATAGAATGAAATGAATCCCCAATACTCTTTAAAATGCATACTTAGTTTAATAACTGAAAGCAAGGATTATAATATTATATTAGTAAAAGAGCAGTTAAAACTTAAAACAACCTTAAAGCTTCTGAAACCCATGAGCTGACCCGGTCAAAGTATTGCGGCTTCTCCTTCTCCGTTCAAAAGCTCACCGACACAAAACTGATGCAGATTTTCATACATCTTCTTCCACTGTTGTACCATTTGCATCGCCCTTTCCTTTTCTACTTTCAATCTCTCTATTTCCATTTCAGAAGCTCCACAAGAACCGCGCTGCTCATTGCAAATTACAAAATCATGTTTCTTTTGAGTCGATATGCGTTTGAACATTTAAATTTTGGAAGAACTAAAAGAGAAACTGGGTCAACTGTGTACAACATCCATTTTGCCTCACCCAACATATTCACCCGTTTTGACCCATTACCTAGCCTGCCCATTTTGCCGCCTATGCATTTATGTATGACTGATAAACAAGTCACATTTGTAGGTTAACGAGTCGAACCCGACACAAACCCATAAACAACATAAATCGGAACATGACACGAACACACAAATTGTATCGCCCACATGAACCCTAACATGACACGTGTATTCATGGGTTGACAGTTAACACGCACACAACCTGTTAAAATAAAAAATATGCTTTTTTTTACATTTTTACTTTTACATATTAATACTTAAAAATTCTAACTGCAAAATATTTTATTATAACTAACCTGCCAATTAGGTTTAAAGTATGCCATTTTGTTTATCAAATTTTGAATTTTGGCAAAAAAAAATATATACCCAGTAGTTTTAAGTTATTTCATAAAAACAAACATTTTAAAAGGCTAAGAAATTATAATAAAGGGTTCAAATGGGCCAATGCGTGAAACCGGCAAGTTGAGACAAACACGACTCCTTTAGCAAAGCATGTACGCAAGTTCGACCAAAAAGACCAAACTACCCGTTTTGATTAAACCCAAACGCGCGAACTTTGTGTTAGGTTCGTGTTGTGATATTATCATATGCATTAATATGGTAACAAAAGTTAAAAGCTATATAATATATAGAGCGGACCTGAAGTTCACTAATCTGACTATTCATGGAGTCAACAGTGGCATAGACCTCATCACAATGCCTGTGATAATCATGCCGAGGTGGAATATATATGCTAAGATCCGAGTGTTCATCTATTGATGTGAACTTTTCAAGCGGTGGTGGCAGTGACGCCTGTTTTCTCGCCATTAAACCTTGATTATTTGCTACTGTTCGAGGGTATAGAGCCGGTGGTTGTTGAATAACAAGAATATTGTTAACAGGACCTGATCACACAAACCAGAACATTAAAATTGGAAAAATGAATATTGATGCAATTAGATTATTCTACCTTTTGCATGCTTAAAAACGCGTATTATATTATGAGTTTTAGTGTCCCAGACTCTAACAAACCCGTCCTCTGATCCAGCAATCAATTGAACTCCATCCAGTGCGAAAGCCAAAGAACATATAGCCTTACTGTAACAGCCACCATTTAGTTTACGTTTAAAGTTTGTTCGTTTACATCTATCTATTCTAATAAATAACTACCCATTTTTGCCACTTGTCACTCTCATAGCTCTCTTCCTCTTTTTTCAACATTTCAATATTGATCCTTATATTTTAAGTCATTTCAATATATGAATTGAAGTTTATTTTTCTTGAATGTAAATCCTATTCGATTCATTCATTAACATTAATGGTGAAAGATAATAAAATAAGGAAATATCAAAATTGAAGTTGCTTAGAATAAAATTTTAAAATCATAGGTAATTAAAGTCAAGGTAAACTATAACTTGTTTTTAAACTGGGATTTGAGCAGCAATACATAATTTTTTATATAAGATTGGTTTTAAATTTGGATTTAAAATTTTCTCATATGTATTTGAACTCAGGAAAATGTGTATTTTCTTAATTTTCTCCAACCATTTTATATAAATATTGCAAACATGAAGAACACATTTTATATAAATCTCGGTGTTTAGCATTAAATCATTGAAGTTGAATATTATAATTATAATCCATATGAATAACGATTTACTATATGAACTATCTATCAATTACTTATATGACTTTTTTGTGCAATATAAAAGGTTAGAAACAAGAAGATCAATATTTAGTTTTCAATATTTTCTTTCATAACTCAAGACAAAAATGCTCCAGAAACATATATTTTATGACTTGATTTATACTTTTTTATACATTCAAATATATTAAATTTAATATGCCTTATAAGACAAATGACTTAATTAAAAGCATTCAATTTTTTAAACAAAAAAATCTGTTTGAATCCCTTTCCACTATTTTCGCTTTTAAAAAATCATTTAGGATATGAAAACCTAGAATATCATTTTCATCAGTTATTCATTCAAATCACTTCAATATTATATTACTTAGTAATTTTATTTTTAGACAAATACAATGATTTGAGGTTGTATTAGTGTTACCTGTTGGGTAGTACATAATTAAAGTGTCTATTATAGTTTATATTCAAAATAATAAAGCTATACACAATTTTTTTTTAAGAATTTAAGGTTAGTATGTCTTTGTCATTTTCCATTCATATGAAATGAAACACATCATTTTGTTATATTTAAATTTTGGGTTTTATATGTTTCCGGATTATACAATTGTTAATTTTAATATATAAAATTGATTAAATTTTTCATATGCAGAATATTAATAACAACTAATAATTTATCATGATTAATCAATTTCAGATTTTAAAGATTCTAAGGATGATTATATCATCAAAGTTCAGGTAATCTGTTTTTTGGGATAATCATGTTTTTTTTTAAACATGAGAAAATGATCTCAAATGACATCATATATATTAATTGATCAAAAGGTATGCTATTTTCATGTGTATGAGTATTTTTTTGTTAGTTTCATGGATATGTATTACAATTTATCTAGAGTTGTGGAATGTACTTGAATAACCTCATTTGTCACACAGACAACTATACATGACTATATCAAGAGTTATAAATAGACATATATGTTACCTTATAAAGAGTTACAAGCAGACATGGACTAAAGATTTTGATTTTTGATAAACAATGTATACCAACCAATACAATCACAAATATAGTGTACAAGGAAGGTTTTACTCTCTCCGTCCCATTACAAATGTCCACTTTCAAAATTTATTAGTCAATTTTCAAATTTATCCTTAAACACACACAATTAACATTAATAACCAATATTTATGGACCCAATTTCTAAGGGCATTATTGTCATTTTCTAAGCAAGAAAAGTAATCATTCAATCTACCTAACTTTGTGTTATTCAAACCATGACACTTCTAATGAGACGAAGAGAGTACTTATTTGTAACATATTTGTGTAATCTTAGTTATGTAATTCCTATAATTTTCATATAAATTGTAATTGTATTAACAATATATGATCATTTTGTTGACTGTAATTCACTTACCGGTTAAAGTTTAATATTTTTATCAATTCCCCGTGTAATACACGGGCCTCAGTCTAGTTTGTTAATATAATCACTTAAAATTTTTAGGTCCATTACAACTTAGTCTTTATTTAATAACTTTTTACACCAGACACATTGTTCTTCACATTACTTTTAATTGGTTTTAGTTTAGTCATGTCCGTGAACTGTTCATTTATACGTTTAACACAGTGAGCATAAACAAACATGAATATGTTCACTTTTTTAACAAACAAACAAACACAGGCAAGAAAAACCCCGTCCTTTTACTGTTCGTGTTCGATTGTTTGTTAAAGTAAAACAAATGACACACACATAATTCATTCGTGTTTGGTCGGTTCTTTTACAAGCCTATATTCAAGTTTTATCAAACAGGAAAGTCCATATTTGCAGCAAAATGGGATCGTCAAGATGAAAACATAGGATTACCAAGTGATATGTATTTGACATTTATAGAGAAACAAAACCTACATATAAAACAAGTTGACTCACCTTTGATCAGACAACGTACCAATAATATGCAACCCATAGTTGTTAGTTTTGCCAACAGAATTCAACTCTGCAATGTATATTTTACCATCTCTACCACCAGCATAAAAAACATGCTCTCCAGGATCCAATGCAACCGCATCAATAACTGAAGGAAACACAACATTTCTCAACAAAGTTCCTCTAGCAAGACTCCATACCTGCAATAGAAAACGTTATGCTAAAAGGAAAATAAACATGTTATGTTGTGTAACAGATGAAGAACTGAAAGATACACATTTAAAAAACCTTGCAAGTACGATCCTGTGAAGCCGACACTAGAATTGCATTAGATCCACCATAGCCTGTAACAATATCGGTTACCGGCAGCACGTGCTCAGAGAAACTAAACTCGTAAAGATGCCCTGATCTCTGCTGTCTTTCCTCGTCAAAGATCCTACTCAGGAAATGCAGAAAACGGTTGATTGTCGTCATAAACTCTAAAAAAAAAAAAAGGAATTTGATGGATACAGAAAAAGTACATAAAAAGTGACCAGACTCGAACGGATCCATCTTCAGCAGCAGAAATCAAAAGTGACTGATCCATAGAAAAGAGCAAGCAGGTAACAGCCCGATAGTGAGCGTGCCATTTCTTGAGTAGCCTACCAGTTGCAACCTGTAACAGATAAGAATCAGAGCAAGTAAAGTAATTGCAATAAGATGATAGAGAAAATGAATGACCTCCCAGAAGTAGATGTCACCAGAGAGTCCACCACCAACGATGTAAGTGCCGTCAGAATTACAAGCAAGAGGAATGATTGCTTCAGAAGGAAAACTCTTCACTTCTACCTGAGGCTGCATCAATGTGAAGGTGAGACATATATATTCATTCATGATAAGATAAAAGGTAATGTGATTAGCACCTTGTTCCATGACCAGAAGAGAACAGAACCAGAAGAATGATGAATCTGAGAGGAGGCTAGGAAGCGTCCGGCGACGGAAACAAGGCCGTGAGGAGGAGACGCGCATGCCCTGTAACGGAGGTGCTCTGCGCCCGAACGAAGCTCCCAGCAACCGATTCCGCCTTCTAAGGAGGACGAAGAGGCAATCACTACTTCTTCTGAGTCTTCCATTAACAAATTATTATTATTATTATTATTATTATTATTTGCTGCTGGTGCCGCCGACTGGGCTGGGGTTTTAAGTGTAATAATGCCAGGAGGAGGGAGGGTTTTAGGTTTCATTAAGTTTTAACCCTTGTCTTGTGTTGTGTCACATGTGTCGCTGCTAACTTATATATTACACGGGTTGATAATAATAATAATAAATAAATAACTTAATAATATAAATATATTTACAGAAAAATGAAGTAAAAAACTTTAAAATTATTAATCTTAAATTCATTCGTGATATTTAGTTCATATAAACGATTACACAAAAGTATAAAACTCAACACCTTGACGATTCGTTATCACCAAATCTCTGTTAATGTCCAAAACATTCTTCCTTGCCAAATAAATTGGAAAACGCTACAAAAAGGAAAAGAATAAATAAAGTTATAATATGTAACTTAAGTAACTTACACAACTAAATAACATCAAATAATAACAGTTGTAAATAAATGACGTTACCAAATGATTAGGAACGACAAAATGACGAACATAATAGGTAAATCACCACAATATCCACATCATCAAGTTGTGAGTTATGATCTTGACCTTGAACAAAAAATAATGTAGCGGTTAAAAAAATAAAGTATACCGTTATAAATCAAAAGCATAGAAATACTATATGAACCATATGAGATCATCAACACATGACCATAATGGTGTAACTAAAAATACTATATTAACCATCTGGTTTGCTGAGATCATTATTACCAAAAAGAATTCTTTCATTACCGTCAATGTTGTAACTAAAAACAGTGTATAAATGTATTCATCCAAATTGAAAAAAAAAACAATAATGACACAAAATGATAATGGAAAAGTCTCAAACCTTAAGAACAATTTCCATGTAATTGGGGATCCCAAACAATCAATAATTACTTTGTTTTGTAGGAATGCATGTCGTAGTGATATCAAAGTCAGGAATAACTGCAACAATATCAACAGTAGTATTAATAAGCCCTTTAGTATAAATAAGTCCAATCATAAATTGGATTTAACTAAAGAACCAAAAGGATATAATTAATGGAACCCCGTGTTTTTACCAACGAATCTCCTATGAATGCTTTAATTTTGTGTTGCATTCAATAAATCGATACTCATGTTGATGAATATCGATTGAAACACATGTAAAAAGAAGAAATCAAACAAACCTTATAATTCTAATGTAGAAGACGAATGCAAAAGCAGACGACGGTCGTTAATTGAATATGTATAGTCTAATCGCATTTATACTTTGAATTAGGGTAAAATCATTATAGAATTAGGGTTGATGATTACATATCTATATTCTAGTAGAATCTGCAAATAGAATATGTAAATTGAATATGCATAATGGAATTGATTAAATTGAACATGTATAATCCAATAGGATTACACCAAAATACGATTAACGATCGTCATCATAGAATTAACATTGAGGATTACATATCAATTCCGATTGTCATCAAAAAATTAAGGTTAATGATTACCTTTAAAGTTGAAGACATCGATTACAAATGAATTCTGATTGAGAAGAGCATCGGTCAATGGGAATTGTTAGGTTTAAGTCTGGAGGATGAAAATTGAATTGCCGTTGATATAGTCTGGTTGTTACAGATGCCGTTATATGTAAATTCATTTTTAATTTTAATGAAAACAAAAAAGTAAAAAAAATGTCAAAATGTTATGTGGTAATTTAAAAAGATTTGATGTAAAATATTTTAATGAAAAGAAAAAAATTAAAAAAAATGCCTAAATGCCATGTATTATAATGAAAAGGAAACAATAAAAATTTGTCAAAATATCATGTGACAATTTAAATGGATTTGATGGAAAGTATTTTAATGAAAAGAACAAAATTATAAAAAATGTCAAAATGCCATGTGGCAATTTAAAGAGATTTGATGAAAAGTAGGAAGAGATGGTTGCTTGAAAATCCACTGTTTTATTATATAATATATTTATATATATATATATATATATATATATATATATATATATATATATATGTAGATGTAGTTATTATTAGTTTGAGACCCGTGTATTACATAGATAATTGATAAAAAAAAAATTAAATTCTAGTCATTAAGTAAAATTCAGTAAACAAAATGATCATATTTTGTTAATACAAATACAATTTATATTAAAATTGAAAAAATTACATAATAACTAAGTTTACAAAAATACGATACAAATAAGTAAAATACTTCCTTGTACACTACATTTGTTGTATTGGTTGGTATACATTGTTTATCAAAAATCAAAATCTTTAGTCCATGTATGCTTGTAACACTTGATAAGGTAACATATAGGTTTGCTTGTAACTCTTGATGTAGCCACATATAGTTGTTCGTGTGACAAATTAGGTTCTTTCAAGTACGTACCAAATTATCAACCCTAAGAAATGATAATATATCCATGAAACTAACAAAAAAAAATATTCATACACAGTGGCGAACCTTGGACTAAGACCTCGGGGTGGCCGGACTCATAATGTATAAAGAATTTAATAAACGGAGGGGGCCAGGCTCAAATTTTCGACTGAAAACGTCTAAATTACACTACGTATAAAAAATTTCGGACGAAAACATGTAAATTTGTAGTATTACACAAAAAGACCGGGGGTCGGGGCCACCCTCGGCCCTCACTAACCTTCGCCCCTGTTCATACACATAAAATATCATACCTTTTAAACAATTAATATTATCTCAAATGAAATCATCAGTTCATGTTTATCCAAAAAAACATGATTATATTAAAAACAGATTACCTGAGCATTGATGATATAATCATCCTTAGAATCTTTAAAATCTGAAATTGATTGATCATGATAAATTTGTTGTTAATAATATTCCATATATTGAAAAATTTAATTGATTTTATGTTTTACAATTATATGTTGTATAATTAAGCAACATACATGTAACATCCCATTTTCTCGTTTCGGTTAATAGCTAAAATATGAGTTACTATGAGTTGGTCTTGTGTTGGGTTAAATAGATATGATAGTATGATATTGTATGGACCCAAACCCGCTAGATCTAGTCGCGAAACGACGAGCCGACAACTTAAACCGTTAAAGTCACGAGATCTGGGTGGAATCGGGTGTAAACCGATCAAAAGATGAGCTTGGGGGTCACCATAGCTCAGATCTAGATCGAACGGGACAAAAAAACGGTGAAAAATGGTGGTAGATAACCGAGATTTCGCTTTTCCGGCGAGATCCCGGTTTTCCGGCGATGACGGCGCCAGAAAGGCGGCGCCGGAAAAACGTGTACGGGGATGTCAGAAAATGTTCTGACATTCTGACCTAACCCTAGTTCGTTAACGAACTAGAGGTAATTCGTCAAGTGATTCGTTAACGGAAGCTTAACGAACTAGCCTTAGTTCGTATCCAAATTCGTTAAGAAATAGATACCCCAATTCGTTATAATCATTCGTTAAAAGAAGACAACGAATTAGAAGGTTCAATTCGTTACAGAGGGGTCATTCGCTATGAAGTTCAAATCGTCAAGGACCAGTTCGTTATCAGGTCCAATTCGTCAAAGGACCAGTTCGCTATAAGGTCCAATTCGTTACAAGGACCGGTTCGTTATAATAGCCAATTCGTTATAAAGTAACGAATGGGTCGTTCGTTATGAACCCAATTCGTTAAGAACACAGTGACGAACTAGAAGTTTAACAAAATGACAGAACAATCCCTGGACTTAGAAAAAAATGAATTAATTACAAAATAGCCATTGAACTTTATTAATTTATAGAAGATACCTTAAAGGATTGAAATGTTAACAATAAAATATTATCATGAAATCCTAATGAAAAATGTGTTAAGACAGTTAATGAAAATAAAATTTTTCCAAACTGACCTGGCAGCTTAACCCCAGCCAGGGGCTCTGCCCCTTGGGCGCTGCCCCCGGACCCCCATTCGTTGAGGGTAATAATTAAACTAGAAACACGAAATGGGTAGTGATAGTTAAATTGATACGTGTAATTGTTATACAGTTAGTCGTGCACAACTCAAGAAAGGAATAACCATAAACGGTGAACGTAACCGAGTTCATGTGGGTTTCTAGCCCCACTTCCTTGTTATGTTTTCGGGGCTGTGTGTATACTCTATGTGATAATACACTTGCCTTAAGTGGTAAGTGTATGCCTTGTATGATTCATGTATGATGATTGTTTGACGGTGAGGAACGATCTTTGGATATTGCATGTACCGCCATTTGGTAGTTAAGATATGATTGATGTATATGATGTATGTATGTTATGTTGATAGTATGTGAACGATCTTCGGATATTGCACTTATCGTTAAGGAAAGTATGTAAAGACAGGTACGGTACAGTTGCACAAAACAAAGGGACCAGACCCTAACACCAGACCCTAATAATATCTGTGAGGATAGTGACCAGACCCTAATAATATATATGCGGGTAGGGACCAGACCCTAATAATATCTGTGATGTTGGGGACCAGACCCTTATAATATCTGTGAGGTTATAGGGCGGAAGGCTTTTTAAGTAGTATGGATAGTTATGTATGTAAAGTAAACTATGAATGATGTACACACCTTCGGGCATGTGTGCAAGTATGTGAACTGATTGTATGTTGTATGATTAACTCACTCAGCGTAGCTGACTTTTAGTATGCACGCATGTGAGTAGAATGAGGCATCTCGCTTGAGGGGAAACACATGGCATGGAATCTATGCTATCAATAGCGGTGCTATAGCGGTTATCGGTCCGGCGATAAAATAGCGGTCTAAATATCGGTCCAAATAGCGGTTCCGATATTTGCGGCGCTATTTACCGCTATTTCACCGATATTTGGCCACCGATATATCGGAAATAGCGGTGAGATTATCAGTTTAATATTTTTGACCCAATTGTTACTTTTTTGGCCCAAACTGTAAGCCCATAGCCCAATTTCATTATGATTATTATTGAACGATCAGCTTATTGCCCTAAAAATACCTCAATCGCTGATGATGCTCATCTCCGATACCCCTTTCTTCAGCCGTTGCTGATGCTTATATATTTATGGCTTGCGATTATTTGATTAAATCATGTCTTAAATTAAAAATATTGTTACTTTGTGTTTGAACTATTGACTTTTATGATTTTGGTATTAAGACTTAAGCATTATTATTAGATAACTTTTGATGATATATATATATATATACCCCTTTCTTCAGCCGCTGCTGATGCTTATATATTTATGGCTTGCGATTATTTGATTAAATCATGTCTTAAATTAAAAATATTGTTACTTTGTGTTTGAACTATTGACTTTTATGATTTTGGTATTAAGACTTAAGTATTATTATTAGATAACTTTTGATGATGATGATATATATATATATATATATATATATATATGTACCGCTATCCCACCGCAATAACCGATATCTCAGATATTGGTCATTGATCGATATCCGCTATTTTTTGGCATTAACTGCATAGCATGGAATTGAAGATACTGTCATCTCAAGGAAGTGTTATGTTATTTAAAAGACAATGTTTTATGTTTAAACGATTTAAATGCTCGTTAAGACAAGAATTGATGGTTATGTAATATATTGGTTTGAAGTTTTTAATATTTCGCGAATATTTTTATTAACTCTGATATTCAGAACTATGTTAATGAGTAAATCCAACGTCCAATATATGGCACCGGTAACGGGGCCTTACAATACATAATCGAAAACTAAAATATAATAAAACGATTTTTTTTCATTTCATATGAATGTAATTCACAGGAAAATGACAAAGACATACCAACTTTAACGCCACTGTTCAAATAATAGTGATTATTCTGAGTTAGTAGATTAGAAGATTTAAAGTTGCATAAAGTGAAGCTAGTGACTTTTATTTATAATAGTTCAAAATATTAGATAAAGAATTTTTAAATTTTGAATACTAATCTCGTGTAATTACTTATTAGTTAATATTATGGAAAGTTGTTGGAATACTCAATTAATTGATATATATGTATTTTAACAACTTATAGAGAAAGAAGAAGAAGAAGAAGAAGAAGAAGAAGAAGAAGAAGCAGCGAAGATTTTTGATTTTATGAAAGCATGGTAAATGACTTTTAACATGATTAGCTACATTATTTTTAAAATTAATATGAAAACGGGATATCCTTGAAATGTATTGAGGAACATGATCAAGTTACAAATAATAAGAAATATAATAAATATTTCTATTAAGTTATGTTAAAATTAAGGTGTGAATCTTAATGATTTTTTTATAATATATTTGAATAATAAATGTTATGACTGTAATTTTTTTTTTAAAAATTTTGTGTATAGCTCTATTATTTTGAATATAAACCATAATAAACAATTTAATTATATACCAACCAACAGATAACAATAACGTAACCCCAATTCGTTGTATTTGTATAAAAAATAAAATTAATTAGTTAATTTAATATTGAATTATGTAAAAACTTAACGAAAATGATATTCTATGAATCTAGATTTCAATATCTTAAATGATTTTTGGAAAGTGAAAAAAGTGGATGGGTTTGAAATATATTTTTTGGTTTAAAATTTTGAATTTGAAAGCTTTTAATTAAGTAATCTACCTATACTATTAAAACAATAGAGATTGAGTCCACATGGCCCTTTTCTATTGGTCCATTTCCTATGTTTCTCATTTTATCATTCACTTTTCTAATTTTCTTAAAAATAAAATAAATCAAAAAGAATATCAATTACTAATAATTAATGTATTATTAATGTAATATGTAATATATATGGAAATATGGAATTGGAATAATATTGACTTATTGTATATTGAATGAATACGGATAAACCATCGCTATACCATACCCGGTTTCATCATCCATCGTCCATTCTTTTCTATCTGTGTAATATTGAAACCCTTTTAACCTAATCACCAATTCAAGTATTCCCTTTTTCACGCCTCCATTATCTTACACCGATCTGGCTGTTGATTTCATTAGATCCGGCAAATCAAGCTTCCACATCGATGTACCTGTTTACCATCTTTTATTGTTCATCATGTTGTCCTATCCATGCCTGTCTTCACCGTCCATCGACCTTACTTTGGCTTACTAAACCATCAAGTATTTTGTTTGACAACTTTTGGTATGTTCATTGACAACAAACGATTTATTATTTTTAGGGTTTCATAATTTTTTTTCCACACAGCAGGTGTTACACCAGATGTAAGTTTGTTTTTTTATTAGTATATTAGATTAGTACGTTAGATTAGTATGTTTAATTGATATGTTTCATATCAATTGGTATGTTTGATTGGTATCTTTAATTGATTCCTAATGTCAATTATATGTTTAATTGTACAGGTAGATGTTTTATGTTTAATTTAATGTTTAATGTTTAATTGATATTTCATCTATAGGATTTAATATAAAAGAACCTAGTGATTACAATTTAAATTTTAAATATATCATAATTGGGTTTATTTTTAGATGTATTGTAATTGATTGAAATTGATTCATACAACCTATGAAGTTATTACGAATTTAAATTGAAAATAATCTTAATGGGTCTAACTTTAGATGGTTTGGACTGGGAATTTATATTTCATAATAATACCGGTTACTATCAATATAAATAAATATCAATTATAATTTAATTGATATGAGTGATTAATGTTCAGTTATTCAAAAATACCTAATTTTATTCTCTAAATTTACTATATTTATACCTTCTTTTGTTATGGAACAATTCAAAAATTCAAACGCATTCTATTTATTTATATATACTCTAATACGAACACACAAATTCTCACACCTTCTCACTGCCTTTATCAAATTCTTATTTGTTTCTTTGGAAGGTTTATTATTTTGTTCATACTTTAATATTTTTTTTTATTTTTATTTTTATTTGTTTCGTTTAAAGTATAATTTTTGATTATTCAATGTTTAATAGTTTCTTTAATTTGAATTTTTCTCAAACAACAAGATGGAACCATCAAACATTACGACGTTTAACCAGTTGGATGTCACTAACAACGACTGTGTCCTAAAGGTTCGTATACTGAAACTATGGCATTGAAGAAGAACAATAAACCCGGACAACAATAAACAAGAAACCAAGTGGAAAACGGGCAAAGCTTTATGAGACAATCTGCCCGAATGAAGGATATGCTTGCATTTAGTGGCCAACTTGGAAATCTACTTTAGGTTCGTTTTCAGTCCTATTCAAATATTGTAACGGTTCATAACAGACACTTTTTGGTACATTTAAAAATGTGTCGGTTTTTTTAGCATCAACAATAAGTGGATCAAAGATGATTACAGAAAAATATAATTTCAACAATAATCGAGTATTTAACTCAAAACATTTTATGTGACTGCTACAGGGAATGGAAACAAAGATGGGCTTTACTGAATTGTTTGATCTCAACCACATAGGAAAAAGCAGAGCTACAGCTCTTCATACTTATTCATATTGGAACTCCATATCTGACGTTGAGGCATGCACATCTATTACTTTGTTTGTAAGTTTATCATATAAAAAGTACAGAGAGAATAAAACTTTATTTATAAAATGTGATTTCTTTAATGACATTTCATTATTTTAGCCACGGAGAAAAAATTCAGCAGGAGATGAAAACTATAGGAAAGCGTGTGCCTAATGCTAATAAGGTAAGAATTTAGCTAATGTGTATGGCTTTTAAAGTCAATCCTACCAACTCCCATATTTTAAAATCATTCTTCATTTTTTGATCAATATTACACCAACAGAGTTTCATATATAGCAAATGACACAAGGTAATCCGGGTTATCAAAAAAAAGTTTGAAAAGCATTATCACTTTGTATCAGATTTAAAGTTATAAATTAGTATTTTGGCTTCATAGGTCAACATGAACCTCTTTTTTTAGTCAACTAAGTGTGAAACATGCTAAGTGTTCTAAATTTGAGAATTTTTTGTATATACAAATAAAGCTTCATTGTTGGATGAAGTGATAGATTACTTATGATTTTATTTCAAGTTTATAGTAATTAACCAACTCAGATAAGCAGTTATAAATGCATCTAATTGATCAAATATTTGTGAGAATGGGTGCAAAAGACAATGAAAAACAAGGGGCAATTAGCACGCAAGCTACTAACTCAACTTAATGAAAGTCAAAGTGATTTAGGCGATGCTACTACAGATGCTAATTTTATCGTGGGTTAGTAGGGCCACTGCTTTAAAAGTATGAATTTGATTACATGTTACAACAATTGATTGAGTTAATGATATCATCTTATTTACCTATCAAATGGTTTAAAAGAACTTTAAGTATACTCCTTAAAGGTTATATTTTTAAAACGTTAACCCAATGTCTATAGGTGATCCAATGTCTTTAGACATTTTACATCAAACTGTGAAAATGGTCTATGCTTGGTCATTTGGTTATGCATAAATATGATACATGTGCTGAACAATAAAAAGGCAAATTTGCACAAAATTTTTTTAGAGCATTGCGGTATGTGCGTTTTCATCAAAATGATCTAAGGTTATAATTTTGTTATGCAAAAATATGTAACGGGTCGAATCGTCACAGATTACATGTTACAAGTTTTTATACCATCATTCATTGTGAATACAATATTGATTCGATTACCAATTTAACCCTTGAAATGCACTTACAGATATAACTTCAAATATTGATTGACAGTTCCTTATTTCTCATCAATTTAATTATGATTCAGTTCTTAGGCAAACACTTTATAGTGTGAGTTTGTTATTTTTTCTTAATAGCACATTAAATTATTGATTTCTCTATTTTGTGATTTTTTCTGACCAATGATTGCTGATGTTGTAGTTCTATGAAGATGCTCGATATACATTTGTGAAGATGTTTAAAACTATTCTCCATTATTTCTCCGTTATATAACAGGTAATAATCCTTACAGTTTAGATATAAAAAACACGAAATAAAATAAAATAAGCTGAATAAAGAAATTGTTGTGATAAAGAAAGAGAAAACATATATGTTAATATGACATTCACTTTTATTTGTGAAGGTAATTTCAGTGATCAAATGCATAATGTAGGTGTTTCGTTATCAAATTCATCATACAATTTGGTCATTACTCTAAATGAACTAGAGGTGAACAAACATATCAACATTCATTTACTGATTATCATCAATATGGCATGTCATTACTTAATGTTTGATATGGGCTAAATTATATACATATTTCCTATACTTTTAAATACTTTTGAGCTAGGTTTTTTTATTGAATATTATATTAATTGGCTCATATGTAAGTTTAATGGTTTCGAGAGAAAACGGGCTAAAATAGAGTAATTTTACTAACTTAAAACCAATTGGTGAATATTTGAATATGTTAGTATAATTATTATAAAGTGTGTCTTTCAATTAAATGGTGTGATATGCATTTGAGTGAAATATGTTATTCACCATTTTATTTGTTGTGGACACTAGCATAACGAGGGAAGTTTAAAATGATGATGGCCCACAAGACTTGAAAAGATATCTTGAGTTTGGCAATTGGTTCGTCGACAGATTGATCAAAGAGCCTGATTGTGAATTTTGGTTTTCTATTCTTAAGAATAAATCATTCAAAAAGAATAATTATAATAATAAAAGGCAACCCACCTTGAAGTGAAGCCCACGTGACTTGTATTCTATCTATTCTATTGTGGAGAATAAGTATATAAAGGGGACAGAGCTTTGACGCAACAGAGGATGATTATTATTAATATAATAAAACCCTACGTCAGCCGCCGTATATTATTAGTATTGTTATTCTTGTGGGAGTTGACGAGAGGGACAACAGCAGCACAAGAACATTATTATCATTATTATCTCTTTTGGGACTTTGGGTGTCACAAGCCAAAAGAAAACACAAAGGAAGCACGCTGGTTGGTCAATAAAGTCTATGGCTCTTCAAGTTGGAATTATTAAAAAGCAAGCACGCAAGCTCCTCAATTAATTTAAGCTAGCGGGCTCGTAGCTCAATTATTATTAACTCTTTTTCGATGAACTCTTTTACATATATTTTTGTTTCGTTCTTGAACATGATTATTGGCTACAACCTTTTTAGTTATCTAGGCTTGTGATGATGTTTTGTTGATTGCTTGGACTTGTCGGTTTTTGGGTTTTGTTTTTGGGATTTGATTAATTAAAAGTTTTGATCATATTTATTGGATGTGTCTCATGTGTATTTATTTTTAATTTGTATCTAAATGAATGTTTCACATGTTACTTGATTGAATGTCTTTTGATTATAGGTTGCATGTTATGGTTGTTTATTGTGTGTTTGCAACTTGTTTATGGTTTATTGAGCATATTTACCATAGAAACTGATTTTTGGCATATTATTAGAAGTTTATATTCATACTAGCTTAAATATTCGACGGGTGATACGTTGTCGGGTTTGTCTTTGTTTTGAGGGTTTTAGGTTAAATTGTCTGACAGGAGGTTTGCCTATTTTTGCCTTAATTTCACTTTTTACCTATGTCCTTTAGACTGTTCATAAACCACTTCGTGTACTCGGGTGCATTTAGATAGTGAAACCGACGGGTTAGCTGTTTTATAGGGTAATTAATCATAGTTGGTGAACTGACAGGTGAACCAATAAGCCGGTGTTTTTACATGATCTCTAGGATTTCCTCTTAGGTGACACCTTGAGAGTGATTAGGGATCCATTAGGTTTCCTAGAACTTCATACCTTTAGATTCCCGGTTACCATAGCATTTTTCCCGTAACCGATAAAAGCTCGAGTCGTCACAATTCGGATTCCTTGCCTAGGTAACTCTTGCTCCCATTTAAATTTGCTAAAGTCTTATTAGGTAATTTAGTTTTCTAGTTTACGTTACTTTAGTTAAGTAATTAGTTTATATAATCATTAGTTATAAAATAAAATAAATAAAAACCTAAAAATATTCTTTTCTTAATTATTAATTTAATTAGCTTTTAGAACTAGTCTCGTTATTTAAATTAGTGTCTCTAGGGTTCGATATTCCCGGTCTTCCCATAGCTATTCTACACCTGATAGGTTCACTTGCCTGTTGCTAGTGGTTTGGTTTAGGGTATTCTAGGTTTTTATTACTCATTTTTGATGTACATAAAATTATACATTTTTTTAGCATCAAATAATCTCCAAAAACTGCAATTTCTATCAAATAACACAGCACATAAGGCTACTTATCATAATAAAATGTAATTTCAGGGGAAACCAAGCCCCAAACGAAGAAACAAGCGAAAACATGAAGAAAAACGGAAGAAAACACAAGAAACACGCCCCATGCCTCAAGAAACACGCCCCATGCTTCTGAACACCAGAAAAGACAAAAATCTACAAGAAAGGACAAAACCTGGGAATAAAAGCACGGGGCTGTGCCCCTTGCCCACGGGGCCGTGGTCATACATAAGAAACGACAAAACAAATCTGGCACATGTCATAATAAAACACGGGGGCGTGCCTACGTAAGCACAGGGCCGTGCCTCTCACTCCAGTTTGCCTATAAATAGTGGCTCATGTTGCACTCATTTGGTGTGCCTTGAAGAGAGTTCTATCCGGGTTTCACTTATAAAAACACCCACTAACACTCATATTGAAGATCTAGTGAAGAGTTTGAAGGCTTGGAGGTCATCCCCATCAATCATCATCATCATCATTAAGAAGGAAGATTCATCCACATTTGGTTAGATTGTTCTAAGTTTAATCATGTGTTTGTTATTATTATCCATTCTAATGTTCATAATTATGCTCATTATGAGCTAAACTTCATTTACCATCTAAAATCTATGAAGAAGCTTTGTTTTACTTAATAATTATATAAAACATGTGGTTTAGTCTATTAAAGTACATGGTTATCTTGCAATTATCTTTTGATGAGAAATGTTTCACCATCTTAAATCAACAATTCAAAGTTAAAGAAATCATATGGTAACGGAATATGTAATTATAACCTACTTAAATCAACCAATGGGAGGTTGTGTGACTAAACTACAACCACCCGAAGTTGTTAGAATTGGTATTTGAGAAATCGAAGTCAATCCTAATCTTTCTACTTTACGGAACTACTTGCCAACTTAAATTGACATTCTCGAGGTAGCATGACATTAGGAAATGGTCGACTTTAAAATAAGCATGCTACTCCTTTTTTGTCATAGATGCTCGCTTAGAAATGAGGAGCTATCTATCATATATTATTACGGCAAGTTTTACTACATGTTTACATATTAATTATCAATGATAAAACGGAGTGGATTATTGATCTTAGATGGTAACCTTCATATAATTGAACTACTCGTTTAGAATCTCTCGTCTTGGTCACCTATATATTATATATAAGTATTTATATTTTATAAAAGTTCAAAAATTAACCCCAAAATAATTAAGACCTCCGATTAAAGTAAAACAACGATTCATTATTAGAAACATTTGTGTCCATGGACCGATACTTGGTTCTTACCAATACTATTTTACATATACGATAGGTACACTTACCTATTTTGTGTGTGTTTAGTCTTCGTAGAAATCACTTTTATAAATTTAAAACACGATCTTGTGCAAAAGCTAAATATCCAATCTATCATATTTTACAATCCACACTCGAACATCACACATCCAGTTTTTGGTGCCGTTGCTGGGGACACGGTACGTTTCTAAGAACGATCCAAGTTTTAATTTAATCATTGTTTATAATTGTACAAATTTTTAACTTTCATTTTATTTTATTTTTAATACTTACTAACTATATAATCTTACGGCTAGCCTAATTTTAACATTTATTCACCTAACCTCTAATTTAGCTTAATTAATTTAGACCTTAGTTCAGTTTAAAATAGCTTAGCCTAACTCATAGTTTAACTTCTACTAACCTTTAGTCTAACTTTAACTAACTTTTACTTTAGTTTTAATTTTGATTTAGTCCCATGTATGTCCTCTATTTTTGAGCCTGAGCTTGTTTCTCCAATTTCTGAACCGGAACAGCTCTTTCGTCGACGAGCACGTAAATGGATTGCAGAAACCGCCGAAGCAATCAAAGATGAGTCAGTAGACCCCACCACATCAGGATAAAAGCAAACCGAAGAAATGATGGCGGCTCAGAACAATGACCCGAACATGAGCCAGTATGCCAAGCCAACTCTCGAAGGCTATGGCAATGGAGTGGCTCCACCCGAAATCACCGTAAATTTCGAAATCAAATCAAGCACTATTCATATGGTGGAAAATTCAGTTCAATTTCATGGTCTCCTAGACGAAGACCCTTTTTCTCATATATCTCGATTCTTACGAATCTGCGAAACATTTAAAATTCAAAACTGTTCAGACGATCAAATCAAACTCAAACTCTTTCCTTTCTCTCTAAAGGGTCAAGCCCTGGAATGGATAGAATCTCTTTCCTCTGGTTCAATCACCACTTGGGACCAGATGGTTGAACAGTTTCTCCTTAAATACTTCCCGCCTGATAAAACTTCCAAATACTGAGCCAGCATTACCGGATTCCGGACCGATGATGATGAATCGTTACACACAGCATGGGAGAGATACAAAAGTCTTCTGAGAAGATGCCCACATCATGGACTGAGCATATGGTACAAGTACAAACTTTATTTGACGCACAATCCAGTCAAAACAAACAGGTCATCGACCAAATCGCCGGTGGAGACCTGGGATCCAAATCACCTAACGAAGCATTTGAAGTCCTGGAGAAAGCTGCAAAGAAGGGTTTCACCTATAACCCACCAAGATCTACACCAAACCATAAAGGAATACACCACGTTGATTCCAACACTCTTGTCACAACTTAGCTTGAAGCCCTTTCTAAAAAATTCGAACAACTTCAAGCCGAGCTATCAAAAACCAGACTCACCTGTGACACTTGTGGTGGAAGTCATAAGACGAGTGACTGTAAACAAGTCATATGGTCATGGAAGAAGTCGATTTCATCACTCAACAGAACAACGCTTTCAGTTCTAACTACAATCCAAGATGGAGAAACCACTCGAAGTTCAGTTGGAAAGACGGAGGTAACACTCAACACCTACCTGGATTCGAGAAAAGACCGATGAATCAATCCTTCCAGCCTAAACCTCAATTCCAAGATCAAAGTTCCAGTAGCCATCAAAACCCAAGCTACTCAGAAATCGAAGAAATGTTAATCCAAATTATGACCAAGACAAATGAAGTAGAATAGAAGGCCGACTCAAGAGCTGTTGATATCAGCGAAGTATTATTAAAACATGAAGCCGACCTCAAAAGTCAACAAGCATCATTACAGAATCTAGAAACTCAAATAGGACAAATTGCCCAACAATTATCCGAAAGACCACCCGGCACTCTTCCAAGCAACACAATCACCAACCCGAATGCGACATCTAACGCTGTTACACTCATAAGCGGTACAACCACTGTTACATCACCCACTCCAGAACCAGTTACGAAAAAGGAATCCCATGATAGAACGCAGGAAAGACTGATCCCAACGGGCACCGTACAACCCAAGGATCCAGTCCGAACTTATATTCCACATATTTCATACCCTGGACCGCTGAAATAGGAGAGATTGGAAGCTCATTACGGGAAATTTTTAGAAATCTTCAAACAACTCCATATCAACATCCATTTTATCGAAGCCATCTCTCAAATACCAAAATATGCCAAGTTTCTCCAAGAAGTACTGACAAACAAGAGGAAGCTGGAGGAACTCTCGCATATCACTCTGAGTAAAGAATGTTCAACAGTCCTCCAAAGCAAGCTGCCAACAAAAATGACCGAGCCAGGGAGTTTTACTATCCCTTGTCTTATAGGAAATTTATCTGTTAGCAATGCCCTAGCTGAGCTAGGAGCTAGTATTAGTTTAATGCCTTATGTGGTCTTTGCAAAACTAGGGATACGAGAGCCAAAGCCCACCCGCATGAGCATTCAGTTAGCTGACCGATCTATTAAATATCCTCGGGGTATTGTTGAAACATGCTCGTCAAAATCGACAAGTTTGTTTTCCCAATAGATTTTGTAATTCTAGACATGGAGGAAGACAAAAGTGTACCTCTGATTTTGGGAAGACCCTTCTTAGCCACTGCAAAGGCTATTATTGACGTTTGCACCGGCAAACTCACTCTCAGGGTTAATGATGAGGCAATCACTTTTGACATAGGAAAATCTATGCAATATCCGCAACATAATGATGACACATTATATTGTGTCGACATCATAGATTCCATCGTGAGTTTCTATATGCGAGATTCCTCCAGCGATAAACCGCTAGAAACACAAGTCTTAGACAAAACACTCAACATACCAATTTTAGAACACGTAAGTATCAATGATGACTATCAGGAAGCATCAGAAGTAATATATGAAATCACTAAATGTAATGAAAAATCAAAACCATCAATCGAAGAACCACCAGCCTTAGAGTTAAAAGAACTACCAAACCATCTTGAATACGCCTTTCTAGAAAAAGACTCTCAACTCCCAGTAATTATTTCATCTCACCTTTCTAAATAAGAGAAAGACGAACTTCTCAAGGTTCTTAAGAGCCATAAGAAGGACATCGCATGGAAGATCATGGATATCAAGGGCATCGGTCCTTCGCTTTGTACTCACAAAATTCTCATGGAAGAATACTACAAACCTGTGGTCCAACATCAAAGACGTCTCAATCCCAACATGCTAAATGTGGTGAAGAAAGAAGTAATCAAACTCTTTGATGCCGGATTAATCTACCCAATTTCAGTTTCACCTTGGGTTAGTCCCGTTCAAGTAGTACCCGAGAAGGGAGGAATGACGGTCGTAATGAACGAAAAGAATGAGCTAATACCAATGAGAACCATCACAAGTTGGCGAGTTTGCATTGACTACCGGAAACTTAATGACGCCACATGAAAAGATCATTTTCCACTCCCTTTCATCGATCAAATGCTTGAACGATTATCTGGAAAAATGTACTACTGTTTTCTTGACGGATTTTCCAGATATTTCCAAATTCCCATTTATCCTGAAGATCAGGAAAAAAAACACTTTTACATGTCCTTACGGAACCTTCGCCTACCGAAGAATGCCATTTGGACTATGTAATGCTCCAGCCACCTTCTAGCGATGCATGGTGGCCATCTTTCACGAAATGATCGAACACTCTATGGAAGTATTCATGGACGACTTCTCAGTCTTTAGAGACTCTTTTGATTACTGTTTGAAAAACCTCAACAAAATGTTAGCCAGGTGTGAGGAAGTAAATCTAGTGCTCAATTGGGAGAAATGCCACTTTATGGTTAAAGAAGGCATTTGTTCTCGGCCACAAGATTTCTCAAATGGGATTAGAGGTCTATAAAGCAAAAATAGAAACTATCTCTAAACTTCCGCACCCGACCTCAGTAAAAGCTATTAGAAGTTTTCTAGGTCAATCAGGATTCTACCGACGTTTCATAAAAGACTTTGTCAAAATAGCTAGACCTATGACCAAACTTATGGAGAAAGACTCACCCTTCGTCTTTTCTAAAGAATGTGTTGAATCATTCAACATATTGAAAGACAAACTTGTCAACGCACCAATCATGACTACACCCGATTGGACCCTTCCATTCGAGATCATGTGCGATGCAAGTGACTTTGCAGTTGGAGCCATACTCGGACAACGCAAGGAAAAACACTTTCACCCAACTTACTATGCTAGTAAAACTCTTAATGACGCACAAGAAAATTACACCACAACAGAAAAAGAGTTACTAGTAGTAGTTTTTGCCTTTGAAAAATTTAGATCATACCTCGTTCTTTCCAAAACCACAGTTTACACCGACCATGCCGCCATACGTTACCTCTTCAACAAGCAAGATGCCAAACCTATACTTATCCGATGGATCCTACTACTCCAAGAATTTGACATTGAAGTTAAAGACAAGAGAGGAGTAGAGAATGTAACCGCAGACCACCTCTCATGCTTAGAATGCCCAACTTCAGAAGAGCTTCACAAAGAAATTATCAATGATAATTTTCAACATGAAGTTCTCATGCATATCCAAGCAGTCATACTGGAGAAAGACGAAAGTCCTTGGTTTGCCGACATCACAAACTATTAAGCTTGTAGAATCCTAAGAAAAGGACGTACTCATCAACAACGGAAGAAATTCTTTTCCGACCTTAAGTTCTACTTCTGGGAAGATCCGTAGTTGTTTAAAATATGTGCCGATCAGGTTATTCGTAGGTGTGTAGCAAGAAAGGAAACCTTCGATATTCTCAAACACTGCCATGAAGGACCTACTGGGGGACACAATAGTACCGCCACTACGGTCAGAAAAGTGTTTGATGCAGGATTTTTCTGGACCACCATATACAAAGATACACATGCTTTGATCTAAGCATGTGATGCTTGTCAAAGAGCCGGAAACATCTCAGCCAAGAATGAGATGGCTCAGAAAGGCATTCAAATTTGTGAAGTCTTTGATGTATGGGGAATAGATTTCATGGGCCCATTTCCTAAATCATTTGGAAATAAATACATCCTTGTAGCAGTCGACTATGTATCTAAATGGGTAGAAGCACAAGCTCTTCCCACTAATGATGCTCGAGTAGTTGTACGATTTCTGAAAAAGTTATTTTCACGATTCGGTACTCCAAAAGCCCTAATCAGTGACAGAGGTACCCACTTCTGTAATGCTTTAATGGACAAAGTCTTAGAGCGATATGGAGTTCACCACCGACTAGCAACACCATACCACCCTCAGACCAGTGGGCAGGTAGAGGTCTCAAATCGAGGAATTAAAAGGATCTTAGAAAGAACCATAGGGATGAATCGCAAAAATTGGGCGGAAAAGTTAGATGACGCTTTGTGGGCTTTTAGGACAGCCTACAAAACCCCCATATGAACAACACCATTCAAACTAGTTTACGGGAAAGCATGTCATCTACCAGTGGAATTAAAACACAAAGCCTACTGGGCTCTCAGAGCAGTGAACTTCGATCTAATGTCCGCCGGCATAAACCGGGAAGATCAAATTCACGAACTCGAAGAACTAAGAACATTGGCCTATGAAAATTCCTGGTCTTACAAAGAAAACCATAAAAGTCTGCACGACACCCATTTAAAAGGAAACAAGAAATTCCAAGTTGGCAATCGTGTGCTGTTATACAACACACGTTTACGTCTTTTCCCAGGAAAATTGAAATCATGATGGACAGGCCCATATATAGTTGAGTTAGTCTTTGACTATGGGACAGTCGAGATTTCAAATTCAAACGGCCAAAAGTTTAAAGTCAATGGACATCGATTAAAACCATATATCGATAGACCATTTGAAGAAGTCTCGGAGGTAGTTACCCTCCAACTCCCTAAATAGAAAATTAAGGAAACAAGGTTTGGCCAAGACCTTCGCACTCTAGGCCTTGTAAATATTTAGTCTAAATATATACATATACAAAAAACTAAAACACGGGGGCGTGATTTAGAAAGCGTTATAAAAACTGCGGATCAGAATCTTCGCTGCAAAAATCTTAGCCATACTGTTTTGTAACAGAATTGTCAGAGTAAAAACACGGGCAATGATTCCAAAAGCATGGGGCAGTGTTTGATTATCTGGTTGGCTATAAAAGGCACCCCTTGCCAAAGCATTCCTTGCACCAACCAAAACCAAAACACATCTCTTTGAAAATTCAACATGTCTACTGAAATGAGTGAAGCTATTCCCGTTCCTCGACAACCGAGAAACGATACCCGCCATGTTTCCAAAACCGAGCTTCTTTTGAAACTTCAAGAACTTGTTAAGGAACTCACCGAAATGAATCTCCTTTGTGAGATGCGTCTCGTTCAACTCACCGAATCAGTGGAGAACATGAAAATGGAACTTCGAGACATTAACGAACAACTCTAGTTTCAAGTTCTCGGTTTCACGTACTTTCCGCCACCAGGGCCATTCGGCGGAGGAGAGCCTTTCGGGGAAATCTAGGAAACTTAATTTTCTGTTTTCATGTGTAAACAAGTGCATTACGCACATTGTGTTAGGAATTTTGGGCATAACCCGAATATTTTCGTATCTTTAGGAAAACCTGGCTTATCCTGTATTTGTTTTAGAACCTTTAACTTAATGAAAAGTAATTTTTAGGATGACCAAGCTGTTAAATAACATATTAAACATCGTCCTAAAAATTCCGACTCTCGTGATAAGTTGAAAAATAAAAGAAAATCTCAATAACAAAAAGCACGAGCCGTGCTTCTAAAAGCACGAGGCCGTGGTCACCCCAGAATTTTCAGCGTGATACGCGCTGACTCCATACAATTCTCTGAATCGGAAACAATTATTCTCCTAGCAGCACGGGGCTGTGCTTTCAAGACCACGAGGCCGTGTTCGACTTTCCAGTCCCTATATAATGCATGCAAAAACTCACTATTCCATTCAAACCAAACATAAAATTACGGAAATGGAAAGCAAGAAAGTTGAATGGAGGCCAGTGAGGAAAGGCAAGCAACATGAATCTTAGTCAAACCTCGAGGAGGAGTTCATGAGGCTACAATGCATTATGAGAGACCAAGTCGAAAGCAACATCCAAAATGAAGCTTGCGTAATTGAGCTAATCAACAAAGTCAAACTACTTCGGTTTGAAAAATTCCATGTTGTGGATGGCCACCACAAAGATGTGGCCTCCAAGCTCAACTTTCTCAACGAGGAAATCGCAAAGCTCGACAAAAATCTTTCCGAGCTCTTGGAAGTTAGGCGAGCCCCACCACAAATTCAAGACCTGTTCGGGAATGGTGGTCATTGAAGTCCCGACTTTGTTTTATGTAGTTGCTCCCGCTATTGTTATGTGTTAAGGTCTAGGATTGTTGTTGTACTTTTCATTTTATTATGTTTAATTATGTTTTAATGTTTTAATAAAATTTAGGACTTTTAATTACTGTCTTAATCTAACCCACAAAGAAAATCAGTTAAACAAAACGAACCAGCTCGACAAAAAAAAACAACATAAAATAAAAATCTGTCTGCAATATGCAGCACGGTACCGTGCCTCTGAAAAGCACGGGCCGTGCTTTTATGTTAAGTACAGTTTCAAATTTTTGAAACAACTTTTCTAACCATTCTACCCTAAAACCAACTTCGTCACTAAACAAGAACCGCCGACCACTCACATGTTTCTCTAATTTCTGCATCGATTCTCCAATTTCAAATCAAAGGTATGTTAATTTAACGATTATATTGTTCAAATTCATCTTTCTAGGTTTAGTTTAACCCTAAAATCTATCAAATCGATTGAATCGGGTCTAAACCCGAAAATTATATGGGTTATTGTATTATATTAGGGTGATGAATTGTTGAATAGTTGTTTGTAAATGATTGGTTGAAAGGAACCATTCGGGTTTGGATCTTGAATTGAATATCCAACAAATTAATAAACCCAAATGGCATAACCGGTTAGAAACGAGAGTTCGAATCTGGATAAAGTCGAAATTAGGATTAAAAACACAAACCGTGCTTTAAACAACACTACTCGTGGTCACCTTTTGGTCAACATAAAGTCAAAATTGGAAGAATCTGAAGAATAGTAGCAGCACGGGCCGTTCCTCTAAAAACACGGCGCCTTGCTTTACAAATCTTTATTGATTTTCGACTAATTTGGATACTAATTGCAGATGGCCGAGTATGGGGATGACACACATGCTTTCCTGGTCTTTTCCGGACGTGTTGCAAGAAATAGAAGGGCCCAAGCAAGATTAACCTACCTTAACCGAAGAGTTCCAGAAGCGAACTTCTATGCCTGCAAAGACACATTGAAACAAGTCAACCAATGGAATCGATACAAGACCATTGCGAGAGGACCATGGAGACGGGTTCTTAGTCAAACAAGAGAGGCTATAACCGAACTGACAAAGGAATTTCTAGCTTCTTTCCATATAAAGACCAAGAATCCAGACATGTGGGATGAAGACGCCATTGAATTCAGATGCGGGGGAGAATGGCACACAACTTCTTTCACCCAACTTGGGATTGATATAGGAATTTACACAGCTGCAAAAACGATAGAGAAATATGGTTTGAAGCAAAGGCAACCTTTACAAATGAAGACAGTGATGGTGATGCTGATGTTGGGAACACACGGTTAGAAGCATGGGAACAACTGAGCTATGGGACTGAAAATTATAATGCAAGCATTTCAAAGAGCACTGCACTACGTGACCCACTCATGAGATACATTCACCGCCTACTCATCACACTGTCACTGCTAGAGGTCAAAGTGAAGGGGTTGTTAATCTAAAGGATCTTTGGGCACTTTATTGCATGAAGAATAGTGTCCCATGCAACATCACGTATTTATTCTGCAAGCTGTTCACGATGAATGCAAATGCGAGAGGAAACACACCAATCTTTGGCGGGCCATGGATTTACAACCTCTATGAGGCCTATGGTGTAGACAGGGAAGGTACCAGAAGCCCAGATTCGATTGCTCTAACCATTGATTATTGTATTAGCATGCAGATGGTTCAGCGAATCGGTCAGAACCCGGATGTGTGGAGGTTTTGTGATAACTATAACCAGGTTTGGGACCCCGAAGACCCTGCATAGATGATGCTTCAGGATGTGCCCGAGAGGAGAGAATCACCACCCAGACAGTACCGACGCCGCACCTACCATCAAAGAGGAGGCCCATCTTCATTAGGGGCCGGCCCCAGTTCGTCACATGATAGCCGATACTCATTCGAGGGCCTATACGGCCTAATTGATCAGTTCTCAGACAGAACCACCGCCTCGTTTGACAGGATCACAGAGCAGATGGTTGCCTCCGAGGCACAACGAGCAGCCGAATATGCAGAGACGAGGCGAAATATTGATCGTTTGGGCTATCGCATGGACAGGCTGTCACACCCCAAAAATCTTAACTTAACAGCGGAAGACTTAATTAACTAATTTGGGCGGTGATAGACGCCGTTTAGCCATCAGTATTCAAACACAACATATTCACATACAAGTTGGACTTTTATTTATTATAAAATATCATAAATCGCACGTGTCAGAGTACACGGTTTATTTAAAATACAAGTCCAACATTCAAGTATTACACCTGTTTTCCCACATCACCTCCACGAAGCATCCACTTTTCCTTTACCTGAAAAACACGTTTAAAATATACGTCAACACAAAGGTTGGTGAGTTCTCAATGTTAAAAACTTATATTTTGAAACAAAACTTTTCTTGGTTTCATAAATACCACTCCGCCCATACGGCCCGAAGACAACGATTGTTTAAATAACATTAACGACTTTCAATCGTAACAATATTTAAAAGCAAAATTTCCTTTGTTAAAATATTATTAAAGTATTGATTCATCTTTATTGACATGAAACCAGTCTTTTTCCCATGATATTCATTTGACCCCTTTCGCTTAACGAAAGTGTCGTTTTAATACAATTTTTCTTTGCTAATACAAAACCAATAATCTCACAAGGTTCCACTTTATTTATCTCAAAACTTCTTTGTCCATACTGAATCACAAATTATGTTTTACCTTGACCCCACGGGACCAAGGCCAACTTACACAAAAGTTGTTTAAAAAGAATATAGTCGCCGCAACGACAACCAAATGGACACCTTTCGTCTTACAACGATAATTCTCGAAATATAACATTTTATTCTTCAACATTTGTGATAGTTATAAACTAGCAATGAATATAACAAATGTAATGCTACTAAACCTATAATCAAAGCGTACAATAATTCAAAATATTTGCCCCCAACATTTAACCAGTGCGACTGGTCGGTAGGCAGGGCGTCACCCGATAGATCTATCAATATTTCTATGCCTTTTTACAGTTAATGATTATAAGACTGCGATAACCATAATTTTCCTGAATATTTATTCTAGAGGATATTTATTCTAGTCAGCCCGACCACGTTAACTAACTTCGGTCAAATCTAAAGCCCGTACAATATCACAATTGTTAAGATAATAAAATCTGTTTTGACACAAACGTGTTTCCTCCCCGAAAACATTGATAAATCATTTAAAACAATTAAAAATGGTGGGATTTCTGATAAACTCACCTTTGTTTTGGCACAATTATCACATGCGAGATGACACACAATCAGTTGATGCAAGATATCTATAACAGTCATCCAATGATAACTGGATTCCTATGTTTAATACAAAATATATTAACACATAAACACATATACAAATAGGAACGTATCCTAACTTAACTCGTTTATCCTCACGTTTTTCATTTATAATAATTGATATTATTAAATTATGAACTTTTATTGTTTTAGAAAATTGTAACCGAATCGAATGTTTCAAAATGTTATATAATTACAAACAACTTAGTTCCAACAATCGTTGTAGAACTAAATTCTTCAACTAAACGTGAACGTTATTTAATAACAAATATATAAATATATATATATATATATACATATATATATATATATATATATATATATATATTGTAAAATATATAATATTTTATTAACCGATTATCCGAGTTAAATATTTTTGTCCAAATATCGTATACATAACTTTATATCATAAACTTACACGAAATCGTCCAAGTCTCGATTGTACCGTTTTTAACACTCGATATTAACTAACGGTTTTCTAATAATTATTAACAAGACTTTCATTGTCCAAGTTATTTCCGATAACAATTTTTATATTAATCTCTCTTTAGCTATCTTTTCCAACACTTAAATATATAAACGATATACCTCCTCGTATACGGTTCGAGTCTAGAAATCTACTCAAAACCCACATACAATGCGATCCGGATATATCAACGCGTTCGTTTTTGCGTCACGAACGTTTCTCTGGTCTCGGATCGTCCATACGACACCTCAAAACCTACATGCCACTCGTTTTAAGAAACTATTTTCGTTCTATAATCTGACCAGTAACTTACGAAGTTTATAACTCACCATCTAAACATCTGATCATAGATCCCTTCGGTGGAATCCAAGATCTATATGTTAGGAAGGTTCACCGAAAATTTCACCTCGATCCGATAGTCAGATCTCTGGGGATCTACATTTCTTCAGAGCTGTGTTTTCAGAATCCGGCCAGCGAGCTGAACACTAAAACGGGTTTAGAAACCCAGCTTAAGCAACTCAGATCTTCATCTCCACCGTTCAAAATGATTATTTGTGGGTTATGAACTCTCTGTAAAAATATCAAGATGATCGTATCGTTAGATCTTTAGTTATAGACCGATCTTTGTGGACATGCAAAAGTATTACAATCTGTCCAGATTTTAAAACAAGTTTTTAATGAACTTAAGCTCAGATCTAGGGAAAACAGAGCTTACCATCGCGTTCGGGACGTCGAAAAATGGTTCCGATAGAAGACGGGCTTCGGCCGCCATCGGACCACCGCGTTGGACCACCACCGGCCGCCGCGAACCACTGCCTGACCACCACCAGCCGCCGGCCACCTTGCCGGAATCCTCTAACTTCTCTCTACTCTCTCTCTATAATAATGCAGATTTGTGTGGAAGAATGAATGATATGTGGGGTTAGGCCCACTTATATAGTGCTTTTTAACGCGTTTTTCGATCGCGTTTCGGTTTCTCGCTCCAACGAACCCGCTACTACAAGTGACGTTGTATTTTCCAAAAACATTTCGTCAAAATACTTACTCTTACTCCGTTATCGACTTAAATTTGTCTCGTTAACTTATTATTTCCGTTAATAAGTTATTGACGATCTCGTTACCCAATGTCGGTTCTGTGTTGTTTCGAACTTAATAAAACTAGTGTTGTTTTTCCCAAAAACAACTCATCCAAACTTATGGTGTCTATTTGACTTACTTTATCTAACTATTAAACCTCAAATACGGGTATAATATCAACTTTTACAAGCTCATCGGTACGTGTGCTTTAACGATCGTGTTCGAAAATACTAAATTGCATTTTCCCGCTTCGTTATAACTCATAATTGAGCCACGTTTTCGCCCGTGTACTCGGTTTTCGATCCTCTAAAATATTCAGATGGATTCACCCCTGGACATGCATGGGTTGCGACACTGGTGGGTTGGGTATGGGCATTCATGGGTCGGAAGTAGTTTCATGATACTTTATTATTATATTTGTTTGAACAATTTACATTCCGTCGTTTACTTGTTTGTTTGTTTGTTTGTTTGGTTGGACACTTTTATCGCCATAGGTGCCAAAACATTATTAGTAGGTACTTATTTAGCCCGTTAGGGCAAGGGATGGATGATTCCATACTTAATTTTCCGCAAATTATGCTTGGATGTTTGTGGTTATTTGTAGTTTTATATTCTACAGGTAAAAAAACAGGAAAACGGACGATAAACAGGGGACGCTCTGTCAAAATTTCGTTAGCTCGTAGGGAAGTACCTCTCCATTTTAACTCACCATACTTAATTAGAATTTTTATCTTTTAATGAATCTTTGCACATTGAGGACAATGTGAGATTCAAGTGTGGGGAGGGGAAATTACTTGACCAATTGCTTGTTCAAATAATTATAAAAATTCTCTAATCAACAAAAATTTTTGCAGCAAACAAAGACTATTTTTACAACAAAACCTAAAGAAAAATCCAAGAAAAGTTTTTGCAAATAACCAATTATTAATTTACTATAACAAAAAAAGTGAAAAAGTAAAAAGAAGTTTTGTAATATTGAGAAAAAATTTATGAAAAATATGGCATTTATAGCCAATTCCTCCGTTACTGTGAGATAAAACCTCATGCCATATATATTTTTTTCGGAAGATTTGAGCGAGTCACATGTTTCGTATGATTTAGAACTTGTCGCAAGTATGCATTTCAAGATCACACGAAGCGTTGTATAAGGAAGAAGGTAATATTATCACAATTCACTCAAAGCATTCCCCAAAAACCTTAAACAAAACCTTACCACTTTATCCATCTCACTAGTAAAATACAACACTGGTCTTTTACTGGCAGACCCTAAAAAATTAGAAATGCATTCTTTCGATTTCAATTTCCTTTGCTGCATACATTTCGCAAAACCTAGGTTGCCTCCAGAACTTAGGGATAGAATCTTTCTCTTTAGCAATGAGGTGAGGAAAAAGTGGCGTCAAAACAAACAAAGGCCACCATTTTGTGTAGTTTTCAAAAACGCAATGAAGAGAAGAGCAAAAAGATACAAGCGATGTTTAGGTTGCGGAAACTGGTTCCATGAAAGAAGATGTAGAAAAAGTCAAACTCAGTCTCAGCATGAATATACCGAACTAATGAGGGTGGGGGCTATTAGGCTCAAAGCCGAACGATCCACTAGAGTTGGAAGTTATGTTCAGAACAGGATTGAGGAAGAACTTATCCACATCCTCGACAAAACTGGTCTTGACGATCTGACCTTAAGAGAGTCATTAGGTTTGTAAAAAATAAAAAAATAAAAAAATATGGGAGAAAGAGCTAACAATTGAAGACATCTTAAAGACTCCTGACAATCAACAAAAAGTTGTATTTACTATCCTCACCATCATTAACCTTAACCCTTGCACCACCACAAAATACCAAAATCCCTTCACACCTAAAACCAACCATTATTACCTTCTGATTTATGCAACCCTTCAAAAAAGTGGAGATTTGAACTTGTTACAAGCTTATTTAACACATGTTACGTATTGACTAAGAGTGTTCAGATACATACATCACAAGTATGATCAGATATAAAACCGAGTGTGAGTGAACATTGTGAGAACGTGACGTTCTGCATAAACAGAAGCTCATAAAAACAAAATGGCCTTTTTAAATGAACTGGAGGTGAACAAACATATCAACATTCATTTACTGATTATCATCAATATGGCATGTCATTACTTGATGTTTGATATGGGCTAAATTGTATACATATTTCCTATACTTTTGAGCTAGGTTTTTTTATTGAATATTATATTAATTGGCTCGTATGTGAGTATAATGGTTTCGAGAGACAACGGGCTAAAATAGAGTAATTTTACTAACTTAAAACCAATTGGTGAATATTTGAATATGTTAGTATAATTATTATAAAGTGTGTCTTTCAATTAAATGGTGTGATGTGCATTTGAGTGAAATATGTTATTCACCATTTTATTTGTTGTGTACAATAGCATAATGAGGGAAGTTTAAAACGATGATGGTCCACAAGACTTGAAAATATATCTTGAGTTTGGCAATTGGTTCGTCAACAGATTGATCAAAGAGCCTGATTGTGAATTTTGGTTTTCTATTCATAAGCATAAACAATTCAAAAAGAATAATTATAATAATAAAAGGCAACCCACTTTGAAGTGAAGCCCACGTGACTTGTATTCTATATATTCTATTGTGGAGAATGAGTATATAAATGGGACAGAGCTTTGACGCAACAGAGGATGATTATTATTAATATAATAAAAACCCTACATCAGCCGCCATATATTAATAGTATTGTTATTCTTGTGGGACTTGATGAGAGGGACAACAGCAGCACAAGAACATTATTATCATTATTATCTATTTTGGGACTTTGGGTGCCGCAAGCCAAAAGAAAACACAAAGGAAGCACGTTGGCTGGTCAATAAAGTCTACGGCTCTTCAAGTTGGAATTATAAAAAAGCAAGCACACAAGCTCCTCAATTAATTTAAGCTAGTAGGCTCGTAGCTCAATTATTATTAACTCTTTTTCGATGAACTCTTTTACATATATTTTAGTTTCGTTTTTGAACATGATTATTGGCTACAACCTTTTTAGTTATCTAGGCTTGTGATGATGTTTTGTTAATTGCTTTGGACTTGTCGGTTTCGGGTTTTGTTTTTGGGATTTTGATTAATTAACAGTTTTGATCATATTTATTGGATTTGTTTCATGCTTATTTATTTTAATCTGTGTCTAAATGAATGTTTCACATGTTACTTGATTGAATTTCTTTTGATTGAATGTCTTTTGATTATAGGTTGCATGTTAGGGTTGTTTACTGTGTGTTTGCAACTTGTTTATGGTTAATTGAGCTCGTTTACCATAGAAACTGATTTTGGGCATATTATTAGAAGTTTATATTCACACTAGCTTAAATATTTGACGGGTGATAAGTTGTCGGGTTTGTCTTTGTTTTGAGGGTTTTAGGTTAAATTGTCTGACAGGAGGTTTGCCTATTTTTTCCTTAATTTAACTGTTTACCCATGTCCTTTAGACCGTTCATAAACCACCCCGTGTACTCAGGTGCATTTAGATAGTGAAACCGACGGGTTAGTTGTTTTATAGGGTAATTAATCATAGTTGGTGAACTGACAGGTGAACCAATAAGCCGGTGTTTTTACATGATCTATAGGATTTCCTCTTATGTGACACATTGAGAGTGATTAGGGATCCATTTGGTTTCCTAGAACTTCATACCATTAGATTCCCGGTTCCCATAACATTTTTCCCGTAACCGATAAAAGCATGAGTCGTCGCAATTCAGATTCCTTGCCTAGGTAACTCTTGCTCCCATTTAAATTTGCTAAAGTCTTATTAGGTAATTTAGTTTTCTAGTTTACTTTACTTTAATTAAGTAATTAGTTTAATTAATCATTAGTTTTTAATATAAAATAAATAAAAACCAAAAAATATTCTTTTCTTAATTATTAATTTAATTAGCTTTTAAAACTAGTCTCGTTATTTAAATTAGTGTCTCTAGGGTTCGATATTCCCGGTATTCTCATAGCTATTCTACACCTGATAGGTTCACTTGCCTGTTGCTAGTGGTTTGGTTTAGGGTATTCTAGATTTTTATTACTCATTGTTGATGTACATAAAATTATACATCTTTTTAGCATCAAATAATCTTTAAAAACTGCAATTTCTATCAAATAACACAACACATAAGGCTACTTATCATAATAAAATGTAATTTTAGGTGAAACCAAGCCCCAAACGAAAAAACAAGCGAAAAGATGAAGAAAAACGGAAGAAAACACAAGAAAAATAAGAAACACGCCATCGTGCCTCAAGAAACACGCCCCCTTGAATCTACAAGAAAAGACAAAACCTGGGAACAAAAGCACGGAGCTGTGCCCCTTGCCCACGGGGCCGTGGTCATACATAAGAAACGATAAAACAAATCTGGCACATGTCATAATAAAACACGGGGGCGTGCCTACGTAAGCACACGGCCGTGCCTCTCACTCGAGATTGCCTATAAATAGTGGCTCATGTTGCACTCATTTGGTGTGCCTTGAAGAGGGTTCTATCCGGATTTCACTTATAAAAACACCCACTAACACTCATATTGAAGATCTAGTGAAGAGTTTGAAGGTTTGAGGTCATCACCATCAATCATCATCATCATCATCAACCATCATCATCATCATCATTAAGAAGGAAGATTCATCCACATTTGGTTAGATTGTTCTAAGTTTAATCATGTTTTTGTTATCATCATCCATTCTAATGTTCATAATTATGCTCATCATGAGCTAAACCTCATTTACCATCTAAAATCTACGAAGAAGCTTTGTTTTACTTAATAATTATATAAAACACGTGGTTTAGTCTATTAAAGTACATGGTTATCTTGCAATTATCTTTTGATGAGAAATGTTTCACCATCTTAAATCAACAATTCAAAGTTGGTGATTGTCAATTCTATTGGAAATCATTCATGATCAATTCGTGTTCTTGAAAGATAGAAATACTTTGATAAATTATCGAAAGATGGATACTTATATTGTATTTAGAAATGATGAGATATAAGTTATGATCTATTTCTCTAAGTTTTGGTAATCTGAAACTGACATTGCTTAGGATATCATGCTAGTTAAAGAAATCATATGTTAACGGAATATGTAATTATAACCTACTTAAATCAACCAAGGGGAGGTTGTGTGACTAAACTACAACCACCCAAAGTTGTTAGAATTGGTATTTGAGAAATCGAAGTCAATCCTAATCTTTCTACTTTACGAAACTACTTGCCAACTTAAATTGACATTCTCGAGGTAGCATGACATTAGGAAAGGGTCGACTTTAAAATGAGCATGCTACTCCTTTTTTGTCATAGATGCTCGCTTAGAAATGAGGAGCTATATATCATATATTATTACGGCAAGTTTTACTACATGTTTACATATTAATTATCAATGATAAAACGGAGTGGATTATTGATCTTAGATGGTAACCTTCATATAATTGAACTACTCGTTTAGAATCTCTCGTCTTGGTCACCTATATATTATATATAAGTATTTATATTTTATAAAAGTTCAAAAATTAACCCCAAAATAATTAAGACCTCCGATTAAAGTAAAACAACGATTCATTATTAGAAAATTTGTGTCCACGGATCGACACTGGGTTCTTACCAATACTATTCTACATATACGATAGGTACACTTGCCTATTTTGGTGTTTAGTCTTCGTAGAAATCACTTTTATAAATTTAAAACACGATCTTGTGCAAAAGCTAAATATCCAATCTATCATATTTTACAATCCACACTCGAACAACACGCATCGGTTGTGCTTGGTCATTATTTGCTAAATTTTTATATGCCACTTTACGCACAACAAGTTTTTGAAGCCGTTGCCGGGGACACTTAGTAATAGCGAACTAGTTTCTATTTGTTTTTTGTTAATTTATAGTTTTAAGTTAATTAATTATTTTTATTTTATAAATGCTCTTGATTGCTATCTGTGCCTTGATTGTAACGTGTGTGCTTTAGGGATAAGTTTGGGTCCTCATTATTTTACTCGTTTTTCAGCTTATGTGACGTACACATTCACTAGGACCACCAGAGTTCACTGCTTCTGACGAACCCGAGAGAGATTTCTGTGAGCGCCGTAGGGAGTTTCTAGAGATTGCACGTGCTCTACGCGAAAACAAGGTACACGTTTCTGATTCTAAATTAGGTATGGGTGACGCTAACCCCCCTAGGCGTACGGTTCACTCGAGAGCGCATAAGGGAGTTATGGGGAGACGGTCTGCTATCACACGTCCGACGATGCCTGATGCCAATAACTGGCAGATTCCGACCAACGTCATGAATCCATTACTAATTCTGCCCCATTTCACGGACTTGAATATGAGGACGCGCCTGGCCATCTGAACAAATTCACTCGTATTTGCGACACTTTCAATATTGCCAACGCCACTCGTGATTCTATCTACCTTCAGCTTTTTTCATTTTCTCTAGAGGGTCGTGCTTCATCGTGGTTGGAAAACCTCCCCCCCTGGGTCTATCACTACCTGGGATAATCTTCAAGCTGAATTCCTTAAGAAGTATTTTCCTCCATCTAAAGCCTCGCGACTTCGTGATCAGATATGTTCCTTCCGCATGGACCCTGACGAGCCATACTCTTTGGCTTGGGAAAGGTTTCATAATCTTCTTAGTAGATGTCCCCAACATGGTCTACTTGAATGGGCTGTAGTCAAGAAATTCTATAACGGGCTGACCTTTGAGATGCAGAAGAGATTCAATACGCCAGCAGGAGGAAACATGCTAGAGAAGTTGGATATAGATGAGTGTGAGTCATTGTTGGAGAGTTTCGCCCTAGTCGAGCAGCATGAGCTGTCTGTCCGAGGTACTTCTAAAACCACCACCTCTTCCGCTCAAGGCATTTACCAGGTCTCGAATGATACTAGCATCGCGGCTGCCTTAGAGGCAATGCAGAAGGATATCCGAAAGTTGAAGAAGATCGCTCAGAAATGCGAAATCTGTCGCGGAGGGCACGATACAGTTGATTGTCAGGTCGATCAATAGGAGAAGGTGGACCACTTGGGTAATCAGAATCGAGGAGCGAATGCCTACGGTAACTCGGGTTGGAGAAATAACTCCAACTATGGTTGGAGGTCGGGAGGTAATGCTCAGGGTTTTCGGCAGGAGCAGGTTCAGGTTAGTGACCCAGAGGAAGCAGGGAGTTCGAATGCGGGGAAGAGTAGCGGTATGGATCCGGATCCTAAGGAGCTTCTAACTAAGCAATCCACCATGCTTTCTCACCTTATTGACAGAGATTATAGCACACAACAGAGACTAGCTGAGCACGACACCCTATTGAAGAACCAACAGTCGTCATTTTTGGAGATGTCTCGAAAGGTGGAAGAGATGATGAAGCAAATTTTACCTAATAAACAGGTCGGGGCGTTTCAGGGCAGCATAGAGCTTAACCCGAAGGCACAGTTGAAGGCGGTGACCACCCGTAGTGGCAGAGGAGGTGATCGAAAGCAGTTGCCGGCTGATGATGAGGAACCGGTGGACGAGGAGATAGAGATGGAGATTCCTATGAGGACGCACGAGAGGCGAGTCCCTACAAGTACCGCGCCAAACGGTGAGTCTCCTGCAGAGAAAGTTGTTGAGAAGAAGATTGAAGATAAGAAGAGTCCCGAAGTCGATCTTACTTGAGTTCCGTATCCTGCTCGTCTTCTGCGGCAGAAGTATGCGCAGGAATATGGACATTTCTTGAACATGTTTAAACAGCTAAAAATCAATCTTCCATTTATTGAGGCACTCCAACATATGCCTAAGTATGCCAAATTCTTAAAAGATCTTCTTTCGAATAAAAAGAAGCTGGAGGGACTTTCGACAGTATGTCTAAATGAAGGATGCTCTGCGGTAGTCTAGAACAAGCTGCTGGAGAAATTAGCTGACCCGCGACACTTCACGATCCTGTGTTTGTTTGGCAGCTCGATTGTGAGCTACGCGTTAACCCTAGATGCTAGCATAAATCTGATGCCATATTCTCTTTGCAAAAAGCTAGACCTTGGCGTGCTGGTCCTGACGCGCATGAGTTTATCCTTGGCCGACCGTTCGGTCAAATATCCACGGGGAATTGTGCAAAACGTACTCGTTAAAGTCGATAAATTCGTGTTCCCTGTGGATTTTGTTATTTTTGACATGGAGGGTGACGATAAGGTCCCACTCATTTTGGGACGACCCTTCTTGCGTACTGCTAAAGCGCTTATTGACGTCTTCGACGGAAAAATTACACTTCGTGTGGGGGAGGAGAACGTCACCTTTGATGTCATCAAATCGAGGAGGAACTCTAGTAGTCAGGACGATTCCGTTTACTTTCTTGACATGTTCATATATCAGTTCGAACGCTGTCTTCACTATAACTCCGGAGCAGATTTGATCAATCAGGAGGACGAGGTTGATGTTCCCCCGGAGCACGACCTAAGCATTCTTGTTGGCTCACCTCCTGAATACCCCGAGGTGTTCACGGTTGCCGATAGCGCCGAGGGACCGAAGGAGAGACCATCGATTGAGGCACCATCGTCCTTGGAGCTTAAAGATTTACATCCTCATTTTGAGTATACTTTCTTGGACGATGAGGCCGATTTGCCCGTCATCATTTCTTCTCGGTTGACGGATGATGAGAAGTCGAGGTTGGTTGATGTGCTCAAGGCACATAAACAGGCTATTGAATGGAAACTCATGAACATTCAGGGCATCAGCCTGAAATTTTGCACGCCAGGATACTCATGGAGGATGAGTACAAGCCTGTAATCCAACCGCAGAGGAGGCTCAATCCTAACATGTCGGAGGTGGTCAAAAAGGAGGTTGTCAAACTTCTCGACGCAGACCTGATCTATCCCATCTCCGATTCTTCATGGGTGAGTCCCGTTCAGGTCGTCCCTAAGAAAGGAGGGATGACAGTTATCACTAACGAATGTAACGAGCTTATTCTGAGTAGGACAGTCACAGGTTGGCGGGTGTGTATCGACTATAGGAGACTTAATGACGCTACTAGGAAAGACCACTTCCCTCTTCCGTTTATCGATCAGATGTTAGAGCGTCTGTCGGGACGACGGTTTTACTGTTTTCTTGATGGATTTTCAGTTAATTTCTAGATCCCGGTTGCACATGAGGATCAAGAAAAGACCACATTTACATGCCCATACGGTACCTTCGCGTACAAATGTATGCCTTTCGGGTTATGTAATGTCCTGGCTACTTTCCAGCGTTGCCTGGTAGCGATATTCCAGGACATCATCGAGAGTTCCATGGAGGTTTTCATGGACGATTTTTCGGTATATGGGGACTCGTACGATCAATGTCTTTCTAATCTTGAGAGGATGATGAAGCGGTGCATAGAGACTAAGTTGATGCTGAACTGGGAGAAGTGCCACTTTATGGTGACTGAAGGCATTGTGCTCGGGCACAAGATTTCGCGAGATGGTATTGAGGTAGACAGAGCTAAAATCGACACTATCAGTAGACTTCCTCCACCGACTAGTGTGAAATCCGTTCGTAGTTTTCTCGGGCATGCAGGTTTTTATCGTAGGTTCATTAGAGATTTTTCTAAGATCACCCGGCCCATGACTCGCCTTCTAGAGAAAGACGTTGCATTCGACTTCGATGCTGATTGTCTGAAGGCGTTTGAGTTTCTCAAGGGGCAGTTGGTTAACGCCCAAATCTTAGTAGCACCCGACTAGAGCTTACCATTCGAGCTCATTTGCGATGCTAGTGATTTTGCAGTCGGGGCTGTTTTAGGTCAGAGGAAGGACAAGCACTTCCATCCTATCTATTACACAAGTAAGGCCCTCAATGATGCTCAGGAGAATTACACGACTACTAAGAAGGAGCTTCTAGCAGTGATCTTCGCGTTTGACAAATTACGTTCGTATCTCGGTGTTGTCCAAAAGCATCGTTTATACTTATCATGCGGCATTGCGATACCTTTTCGCCAAGAAAGATGCCAAGCCTCGCCTGATACGATAGATTCTCTTGCTCTCCGAGTTTGATATTGAGATTAGATATAAAAAGGGAGCGGAGAATGTAGCTGCGGATCACTTATCACATCTGGAGGATCCGAAGAGAGAGGAGATTAGGGAGGATGCCATCGGGGATAAGTTTCCCCATGAGTCGTTGATAATGGTGAGAGTGAGATTTGAGAGAGAGCCAGTTTTGTACGTGAGTGCTGAAGAGGAGGGTCTGCCATGGTTCTCCGACATTGCGAATTATTTGGCCGAAGGAGTAGTGGTCAAAGGCATGAGTTATCAGTACAGGAGGAAGTTTTTCGCAGACGCCAGCCACACATATTCTATTAATCGTTAGTTTAAAGAAAAAAATATCATGCCTAATTTCAATATCTTGGGTCAAGTGCTATTTTTTGCCTAAAATGTTTTGTCTCGAGTAGAAAAACAGAAAAACCGCATCCAAAACCGAACCGAACCAAAAAACCAAAAACCGAAAAAACCAAAACCGAACGGTTTTAAAAATCATAAAACCGAAAGTTTGGTTTTTGGTTCGGTTTTAGTCAATAACCGCACCGAACCGCACCTCTCACACCCCTATTACCAAGGGGATAGTGACTCTGAGGATACACTATTGGGTCTCGAGGTTCTTAGTCAATAAATATCAAATTAGGGATTTATAGGACAAAGTCCAATAATATTTAGGAATTGCTAGTAAGGCCTTCACATGACCATTCATCCATCAAATTCCACCGAGTGCATCTACTTAGTACCATTAACGAGTCCTTGTCTTATGGTGATTTGTCGAACCAGTCTGCTTCGACTGTATTTCTTCTAGGTCTCTTTGTCTGAGATGGGGTAGGTGTAGCCGTAGCTTTTGAACTTTAAAACACTTAATGCAATTGGGGGCTTGATAGGCTGGTGGCTGGGTTTAGGTGGACAACAATATCGGCAATCGCGGTTTTTCGTTTATCTATGCTTAAAAGATAACCTATATGTTTTAAAGATCGATCTTGAATTGCGATTCCATTGCATTATATATTTTTCGAGGAAGAAAAAATTTTAAGTGTGGGGATATTTGATATGGGCTAAATTATATACATATTATTATACATATTTTCTATACCTTTAAATACTTTTGAGCTAGGTTTTTTATTGAATATTATATTAATTGGCTCATATGTGAGTTTAATGGTTTCGAGAGACAACGAGCTTAAATAGAGTGATTTTACTAACTTAAAACCAATTGGTGAATATTTGAATATGTTAGTGTAATTATTATAAAGTGTGTCTTTCAATTAAATGGTGTGATGCGCATTTGAGTGAAATATGTTATTCACCATTTTATTTGTTGTGGACAGTAGCATAATGAGGGAAGTTTAAAATGATGATGGCCCACAAGACTTGAAAAGATATCTTGAGTTTGGCAATTGGTTCGTCGATAGATTGATCAAAGAGCCTGATTGTGAATTTTGGTTTTCTATTCTTAAGAATAAATAATTCAAAAAGAATAATTATAATAATAAAAGGCAGTCCACCTTGAACTGAAGCCCACGTGACTTGTATTCTATCTATTATATTGTGGAGAATAAGTATATAAAGGGGACGGAGCTTTGACGCAACAGAGGATGATTATTATTAATATAATAAAAACCTTACATCAGCCGCCATATATTATTAGTATTGTTATTCTTGTGGGAGTTGACGAGAGGGACAGCAACAACACAAGAACATTATTATCATTATTATCTCTTTTGGGACTTTGGGTGCCACAAGCCAAAAGAAAACACAAAGCAAGCACGTTGGCTTGTTAAAAAACAAGCACGCAAGCTTCTCAATTAATTTAAGCTAGCAGGCTCGTAGCTCAATTATTATTAACTCTTTTTCGATGAACTCTTTTTACATATATTTTAGTTTCGTTCTTAAACATGATTATTGGCTAAAATCTTTTTTGTTATCTAGGCTTGTGATGATGTTTTGTTGATTGCTTTAGACTTGTCGAGTTTAGGTTAAATTTTCTGACAGGAGGTTTGCTTATTTTTGCCTTAATTTCATTGTTTACCCATGTCCTTTAGACTGTTCATAAACCACCCCATGTACTCAGGTGCATTTAGATAGTGAAACCGACGGGTTAGCTGTTTTATAGGGTAATTAATCATAGTTGGTGAACTGACAGGTGAACCAATAAGCCGGTGTTTTTACATGATCTCTAGGATTTCCTCTTAGGTGACACCTTGAGAGTGATTAGGGATCCATTACGTTTCTTAGAACTTCATACCTTTAGATTCCCGGTTCCCATAGCATTTTTCCCGTAACTGATAAAAGCCCGAGTCGTCGCAATTCGGATTCCTTACCTAGGTAACTCTTGCTCCCATTTGAATTTGCTAAAGTCTTATTCGGTAATTTAATTTTCTAGTTTACTTTACTTTAATTAAGTAATTAGTTTATTTAATTATTAGTTTTTAAAATAAAATAAATAAAAACCTAAAAATATTCTTTTCTTAATTATTAATTTAATTAGCCTTTAGAACTAGTCTCGTTTTTAAATTAGTGTCTCTAGGGTTCGATATTCCCGGTCTTCCCATAGCTATTCTACACCCGATAGGTTCACTTGCCCCTTGCTAGTGGTTTGGTTTAGGGTATTCTAGGTTTTCATTACTCATTGTGCTTGGTCATTATTTGCTAAATTTTTATATACCACTTTACGCACAACAATGTTATTATTGGTTAACTGTTAGATCAAACTTGGAGAAATTCAATCCGAGCTTATGGATATGGATGCATACTTTAAAAAGTTAAAACTTGCTTATTATGGACTTATAGAATATATGATCTTGGGTGTTTGTGCACATGTTGACCACAATCAGGTTAGTTTTTACATTAAAACTATAATTTATTTTACACAATGACATATATTTTATTATGTTTTGTGTAAACATTTCACACTTACTACATATCAGTCAACTATTGGTAAGCAAGCTAAGGATATTTATGTCACCAAGTTCTACATGTATCTTATTTATTTTGATTCTATATCCATTTTTATTCTATGTTATGTTTGGGGATCGAGGGTTCTCATATTCTTTTAACTCTGTTAGGTTTTTATCCATCTTTTTAAGAAGCTTAATGTTGCACCTCACAAATACAAAGTCCAATTGTGACTGAGCATGATGACGACGAGAAGTGTGAGAGTTAAGCAATGATTTGTACATTTATTTTTTTATACGAATTTGCAGTTTAGAATCTAATTTTGTACAAATCTTAAATTTTTTATGTTTGGACTTTTATGATTGTAGCATTTACATATACATCTAATTTTATATTATTCATCACTACAACAAAAATGACTTTTTAGGATCTTTTGTGTGGGACGCTTGTAAAATAGGGTCCTAAGCTCTATTTAATAGGATAAATGAATTTTTGGGGTCCTTTTACAGTATACAATACATAACCAGTGTCCTAAAAAGTTATTTAATATGATGGATGATTCTTTGGGGTCGTTATATCATATAACTTAATAAGACACTTAAAATGTAGATCCTAATAAAGTTATCTATAAGACATGTAGTTGTTGGTGTCTCATTATGTGGTATTGTAATAGGACACTTGATCACCGGAGGTCTTATTATAACATAAGTTAATAAGACACTTTATAGTTAAGTCATAAATGTTCTGTTTTATAGAACCATTTATAGTCGAAGTCATATAAGAACATAACTTAATAGGACATTTGACACTAGGGTCTTATAACTTTAACCTTTATAAGACGCTTAATCATTGTGGTGTTATTATAATACACCGTAATAGGACATTTGATATTTGAGTCATAAAACATCTGTTTTATAGGACGCTTATTCACTAAAGTTTTATTATAACATAACTTAACATGACACTTGACACTTAAGTCTTATAACTATAATATTTATAAGACAGTTAATCATTGTGGTGTTATTATAATACACCTTAAAAGGACATTTGATATTTGAGTCATAAAACATCTGTTTTATAAAACGCTTATTCGCTAAAGTTTTATTATAACATAACTTAACAGGACACTTGAAACTTGAGTCTTATAACTTAACCTTTATAGGAAGCTTAATCATTGTGGTGTTATTATAATACACCGTAATAGAACACTTGATATTTTAGTCATAAAACATATGTTTTATAGGACGTTTATTCGTAGAGTTTTATTATAATATAACTTAATATGACACTTGACGCTTGGATATTATAATTTCAACCTTTACATGGTGTTTAACTATTGTGGTGTTATTGTAATACACCGTAATATGACACTTAATATATGAGTCATAAACATCAGTTTTATAGTACGCTTATTCGCTAGAATTTCATTATAACATAACTTATGGGTACCCTTGACACTTGAGTTTTATAACTTTAAACTTTATAAGACGCTTAATCATTGTGATATTATTATAATATACTGTAATAGGATACTTGATATTTGAGTCATTAAACATCACTTTTATATAACGCATATTCGCTAGAATTTTATTATACACTAGTACATAAATGACGTCCTTTTGAACGGTAATTAGGCTCGTTTTAGTTGGTTAAGAGACCATCGAGATAGATGTCAACCGCCCATAATGAGAAGATAACTGCTCAAAATGAACCTAAATATAACAAATAATATGACCGCCCAACTTACTAAAGGACCACCCAAAAAGTCTTTACATATATATAGATGTGGTATGCACCACTCAAAATGTGAGAAATTAAATAAAAATATATTTTTTAAAAATTCAGCAAATATTAGCTCTTCAAATACCATTAGAAAAATATATATAAATCTAGCTGAAAAGAAATCAAACCCAAACCAATTGAATAAAACTTGTTTAAAGCATACATAGTTCACAAATAGTGCTTGTTCAAATACAATACTAACACTACAAATAAAATGTCATTTAGTGGCACACGTTTTTTTATGGCATTATGCTTTTGTGCCACTATTTTAGGTTTTAGTAGCACTTTGTGTGTGCCACATTTGCTTGACACATACTTTTAATGGCATTTAGCATTTGTGTCACTTAAAAATATATGTTTTATTGGCACTTTCTGTATGTCATATTTTCTTGACAAACACTTTTAATGGCATTTAGTATTTGTGTCATAAAATTCAGGTAATTAATGACACTTTGCGTGTGCCATATTATCTTGCAAACATTTATAGTGACATTTAACACATTTTAATGACATATAGTTTTAATGCCACTAATTCATGATTGTAATACCAATATTGTTAATAACCAAATTATAATTCTTTATTATATTACTTACTTACTGCAAGCCTCATAACTGCTGAACAGTATGTTAAATAAATAAAAGTAATATAAACAACGAAAAAAACAAAAACTTGAAAGCATTCATCTATAGAGCAATGAGCTTCTTATGATCCTATGCATTATAATTGTTGGAACAAATGAGATTCTCTAGTTAAACCTTGAAAGTTAAAAGCATACATATGGGGTTCAAATTATTGTGCAAAAAGTAGCTTACTACTGGTTTATGATATTAAGCAATTTTAATACACTAATTTGACTCTATTAAGACAATTAGTTCTGCATACCAATGGTTTCGTACAAAGTCAAAGATAACATTCATATAACCAAAATTAGTTTTGCAGATATGTCTTTAGACAAAACAAGTTCTACAAATCTTTCTCAATTTGCTCACTAGTTCTACAAACTAAAATTTCTACTTTATGATTAGAAAAGAAGACATAGTAGTTCTGTATAAACTCATTCACAAAATGGTATTCCAATCATTTAAAGTCTTTTAAGCAATTACATTTTAAAAAACACATGCAAATTTGTGGCATGAGCACTCAAGCATAAATCTTAAATTTGTAGCCTCTTCCCTGAGGATAAGATATAGGTCTATACTTCTTGTTGTAATGTTTGCAACCTATGTTAGGAAAGAGAATACATTAGTTTAATAAAATTACACCTACATTTAAATAAAGTCTGTAGTTTTGCCTTTTCACCTAAAAGTATGAATCTTGTTTATGCAATTAGCAAGTATTCAGGCTAAATGCAAAGAGAAAGAAATAAGAGTCATTAAAAAACCATCCCTATAGTTCGCCGACAACCCATAACACCAATTACTGTAAAATCAACACGCGGACTTGAAAATTAACTTAAAAGTTTACATATAATTGATATGTTGGACTGAAAAAAAAAGTGTATATAACAAACTGCCACCAAACATGCAATTCGAGTTATTCTGCACCGGAAAGCAAATGGCATTGCTTGTAAGTAATGCAAATGCTTCAAAGTTTTACATTGTTAATACCTAAACTTAAAAGCATGCTTCAAAAACAACAGTCTCTAATCTAATCATCATCGTAATTCCAGCATAAGTTTTATATCATTCATATTAACAAAAAAAAATACTATTCAAGTGAACAAATTGAAAACAGAGAGCTGATTCAAGTTTCAATGTAATAAGAAACAAGCGATTCAAGTGAACAAAAAAAAATAACCAGCCAAAACAATCCAGCGGTGGGACAGGGTAACGGGCGAGGCTAGGTTTGAGCCAAAACTGGTCTTAAAAAAATGGTTATTTTGGTTTGGGTCAAAACAAGTTCTGACCAAAATGTGTAAAGGTCAAGACATGCTATTTAGAAATGATAAATAAAATTAAAATATCGAAAGTGTTAATAAAACTGTCAAATTACCAATTTATGTCTTGAACTCTTGAATTTTAAGGTTGACTAAAACAGTCAATGTGAAGGTCAAACTTGTCAGCCAATGCTATTGTGTACAACCTGGTAAAAGTCGAACCCCGAACTGAAAATTTATTATTTAGATTAATTTTGGTCAACGTTAATAAATAACATACATTGTTGCAGTTTATTGAAGTTAGGAGCAAAATAGCATTGGGACTAATATAATAGAAACTGAGAAGTAGGCTGATTTTGATTTGCAATTTATATACAAACGACAAAACAATAAAATGTTTTCCTATGTAAATCTAAACAAAAAAAAAAGTAAAATAATCACTGTACACTTTGGCATTCAAACTTCAAAAGAACTTGTTTGTTACTACCTCAATAATAATTCGCATTAAGCATTCAAACTAGACTGTAAATCACCAAACTTGTATTGAAATCTCTTAACTTTACACGAATATTTTAGACAAAATGCATGCTAAATGGTACTAAACTTCATCAGTTGTGCACTTTGGCTCACGAGGATTGAGGGTGCAAACGGGCCTATCTACTCGTGAGCTACTCGAACTTGGATCAATAAAAAGCTCAAAACAAACCAAACTTTTTCGAGCTCGAGCCTTTAGAAAAAGATCGTTTTTTATAAAGCCCGAATTTGAACCTTGTATGGAAAGCTCTTTTAGGCTTGTCAAGCCTTAACGGGCCTTGTAAGTTTTAAAGTTTAAACCTCTTTTGGACTTGTATGTATTAATATCATGTCCCAGTTTAATTACTCCAGATGAACAAAAGGTTGAATTAGTTGGAAAGGCTAAAACAAATGATCAGATAGAATTATTATTCATAAAAAATAAATCTAAATAGGAAGTGAAGAAAAGAACTAGATTACAACTGCTAATGAACCTCAAATACATACATGGTATTGCTTTTCGATTTCAGGTTGTTTTCCTTTTCTTTGACGATTGAAACCTAATTTCCATTGCGATCTTCGAAACCTCTTGATCCCCGCATCCTTCATTATCAGAGCAAGTATTAAAGATAAAGATTGGTTTAGTTAGGAAGAGATTTGGAGGCAATATTAGTAGGTCCCAAAATTGATAAATTTAGGGAGGGAATTTTATAAAATTGATAATTAGTGATTTTTGATGGAGTAAATAATAGCAAACCGATTTGCTATGTGACTCTAAAATCTAAACTTAAAACTTATATAAAGTCAAATTTGTATAAAAGTTGAGTCACTCGTAAGTAATTTGAGATTAGCTGTGACACCCGGTAAATTCCCAATCCCTTAAACCAAGTAATCAACCTAAATATTAGGTAATTATGTTATATGCGTCCTGCGCGAGCGCGCTATGTGAATCAGCGCATGCATTTGTTGTGTGCGCCCTGCGCGAAAGCGCCATGTTAAGAACCAGCGTGGGCATATGTTATATGCGCCATGCGCGAATGTTTGGCTTTATGTTTTCATGTACCTTAACGTTATGTTGTCTAATGGGTTGACCATCCCGCATGATGCTAAGGCGGGTGCATCCTAAATCGTTTATGCGCGTGCGGAATGGAACTAACCTCCCCGCATGGCGGGAACATTGAGAGCTAGTTTGTCTGAAGCTCCAAGATGGAATTGACTTCAACATAACTGATCACTATGTTGAAATACCAAGACCACCTGGAGAATCTACAAATGAAACTCAATGTCCCTAACTGCGAGAAGGTTACGCACCTACCCGCAGCAAAGAAATGTCCTTCACGCAGAAAGCTATGCGCACAAAGTGATACGCACAGAACACTTAGTCTATTCTCCAGACGTAAGGAGATTACTCCCGCCCAAAAGGAAACAGTAGCTTGTTTCAGAGATTTTCCACTTTTTACTGTACAAAAGTACCTGAAAAAGCACACTGTAACACGAAAAGTCAACTGTCAGCCACCCTACTCTCACCAACCCCAGACCTGCATGTCCTGTCCAAATCAAGTCAAGATCTTTTATCCACTACTCCACTTTTAAATAAATAATAATAATTTCCATACTTTATCATCATTACCCCTAGATATGAAAAGATTACAATCCCCTAAAGCAAGGGATTGTGTTCCCTTGAGTTTGCCTATAAATATGTAACCTAAATTATCACCCAAAACACACTTCAAAGAACTGCAAACTTGCACTAATCCTCTCCCAAGCATCCGTTGTTTTCATTTCCGATCCTGTTACTAGGTAAGCCGAGAATATAACCTTGAGATCTACTTTCCAACCCTTATATTCTCCTATTTCTTGATCTTAATATATATACTTCTTGTTATTTAATCGTATTCTAGACCTTCGATTCCGAGGCCAACACCAAGAAAACCTGAATCTCGATTAATCCCTTAACAAGAACCACAGGTGAGTCTCACAGCCCCTATTTTCACGGTTTTCACTGTTTTTTTAAACTGTTTTCGGGGCGAGGGACACGTACTTAAATAATGTTTTATCATGGTATACTTACAAGCTATGCAAGCGATTATGTGTTTAGATTATATTTCATGATGAGCAATGCGAACGGTTATCTAAGGTTTTCGATGTATGTGCGCTAGAACTCGAGTAAGTGATCACTTTACCATTGGAACTCTAAGGGTAGGGACTGCTGGTTTGATCCACCCACTCGTGGGGGTCGCACCTCTTTGCATGGACGAGTGCCTAGTATGGTCATGGGGCAGTACTATGGGTTTGAGCCCGCTCGTAGGGGTCGCGCCTCTTTGCATGGACGAGCGCCTTGTTTTCCGGCACAACGTCCGCGCGTAACCCGCGGGACGGAATTATTGATTTGCTCGTAGTGGCAGCGCCACTTTGCATGGACGAGCACATTTTCCTGAAACGTTCGCGCGTAACCCGCGGGACGGTATTACTTATTTAAGCTCGTAGTGGCAGCGCCACTTTGCATAGACGAGCACAGTTCCCAGAAATGTCCGCGCGTAAACCGCGGAACGATTTTATCAGATTATGTTATCAGAACTATGTTTTACTAAGCATGTGTTTCAATGATGCTGTCAGAATTATGTTATAGAATGATTTTTATCAAGATTATGACGCGATACGATTTATCAAGTTACTAAAACTTGTGAACTCACTCAGTTTATACTGATTCAAATGTTTTACGTGTCTTTCAGGAGATAACTAGGTAGCGCATGGAGTCACACTTAGAGCACCTCACGCTGAACATCTAAAACTAGCTTTTTGGAAGATTTTAGTTCTATCCCTTCGATGCGCGTGGTTGTTCCCGCCGCGCAAGGGGATATGGCGTGGAAATCTTCAACAGTTTTTATACTTGGATGTTTTTATGTAATTTTTAAACAATGTAATGTATTTGTATTAAACATTTCATGCGCAATGAAAATCTTACTTTGAATGTTTGCAATGGCCCGTGCTTAATTATCAATCCCCACTCGCGCGCGCCCGGCTGTTTCCGCCGCTCAGGGCCGGGTGTGACAGATTGGTATCAGAGCACTGGTTATAGCGAACTAGGAATAGAAGTTTTAACCTAGACTATAACCGTTGGGGAATCGCATGAAATATTTTTCAAAGAATATTTTCAAAAGAAACTATACACACACTTAGGAACACGGGTCACACAGTGTAGTAAATAAAGAAACATTATGTGCTCAGAGTACATGCGCTAAGTTTGATATATTTTCATTCTCTTTTAAAGCGAGAATGCCTCCAACTAAAGCCAAAGGAATTACCATGACACCCGAGGAACTCGCGGAAATAATCGCGCAAGCAATCGCAACACATGAGGCCAGCAAGGCCGAATCAAGTCAGGGTCGTCAGAATGAGACCCCAGAACCCGAATCAGGAGCCTTGGACCAAGGATGCTCCTACAAGACATTCATGGCCTGTAAGCCTTGGCCATTCAAGGGTACCGAAGGGGCCATTGGGCTCTACAACTGGATTGACAAGATGGAGACAGTTCTCTCCATTAGCGGATGTAGTGAGAACCAGAAGGTCCTTTACGCGACCTGCATGTTCCAAGAGGCAGCTTCGTCTTGGTGGAAGCTTCAAACGAAAACATTGGGGCGAGAAGTTGCTCTCCACAAGCCTGGGAGGAACTGAAGGAAATGTTGATGAGAAAGTTCTGCTCTCGCGCAGAAATTCAGAACCTACAACAGGAATTCTGGAACCACACCATGGTAGGAACGGATATCGACGCCTACAACAACCGGTTCAACGAGCTTTGCCAGTTGGTGCCAGACATGGCAAACACGGAGGAAAAGAAGATCGAGAGGTATATCTTTGGGTTACCTCCTGTTGTTAGGGTTCCGCTCAACGCCGCAGCGCCTCCAACCTTTGATGAGGCGGTAGCGCGGGCCATCACCCTTACAAGGGATACGGTCCGTGCGGGTATGTTGACTACGCGCGGAATCGAGCAGCGAACCTCTGACTCCAAGAGGAAATGGAACCCTCACCACCGAGGGTCCGACTCCAAGCAGCCACCGTTCAAGAAGCAGGAGAGCGCAAGGGTTTACGCGATCCAAGCCGCGGAGCCATCAAGTAAAGGATACAACGGGCCTCGCCCATGGTGCAACAAATGCAAGTATCACCACGAGGGTGAATGCGCAAGAATCGAATGCGCCAAATGTGGCAGACCAGGGCACAAGACGATGAATTGCCGTGTCAGAGAAGCTGGAGCAAGCGACAACTGCTACGCATGCGGGAAGCCAGGGCATTTTAGTCGGGATTGCCCGCAAAAGGGAAACCAAGCTCGCGGGAGAGCTTTTGTGATCGGCGCGGGCGAAGCTAAAGAAGAGCCGAATGTGGTAACCGGTACGTTTTTGCTTAACGGCCATTTTGCATCTGTTTTATTTGATACTGGCGCTGACCTAAGTTTTATATCCGCTGAGTTTAAAAACTCCCTAGGCCTAACAAGCAGTAGGCTAGACACGCCTTATACTATAGAACTAGCCAATGGTAGGCAGTTATGCGCGAACGAAAGAACTGAACAATGTGTAATAGTCATGGGAGGTCACGGGTTCAATATTAATTTGTTGCCAATAGACTTGGGAAGTTTTGACATTGTGGTAGGTATGGATTGGTTAGTCGAGAACCACGCAGAGGTTATTTGCCATGAGAAGCAGGTTCGGATCCCACTGTTGAACGGAGAAACCTTGGTAATTCAAGGGGAAAGAAGGGGAGTTGCGACGAAACTGATTTCGTGCCTAAAGGCGCGCAAGTGCCTAAGGAAAGGGTGCTACGCCTTCCTGGCGCATGTAGTAGAGAAGAAAGGAGATGAGCGAAGAATTGAAGACTTACCAGTAGTGCGCGAATTTCCAGAAGTTTTCCCTGAAGATTTGCCCGGATTACCGCCGCCGCGACAAGTCGAATTTCGTATTGATTTAGTCCCAGGAGCTGCGCCAGTAGCTCGAGCGCCTTATCGACTAGCTCCATCTGAGATGCAAGAGCTATCCAATCAGTTACAGGAACTATTGGATAAGGGTTTCATACGCCCAAGCTTTTCACCTTGGGGAGCTCCAGTGCTGTTTGTTAAGAAGAAGGATGGTTCCTTCCGGATGTGTATTGACTACAGGGAACTGAACAAGCTGACAGTCAAAAATCGGTACCCCTTACCGAGGATTGACGACTTATTTGACCAGTTGCAGGGATCCAGTTATTATTCGAAGATAGATCTACGGTCAGGATACCACCAACTTAGGGTCCATGAGGAAGATGTGCCAAAAACAGCCTTCCGAACTAGATACGGCCATTATGAGTTCTTAGTGATGCCTTTCGGGCTAACTAATGCGCCGGCTGTATTCATGGATCTGATGAACCGCGTGTGCAAACCATACTTGGACAAGTTTGTGATTGTATTTATAGATGATATTCTGATTTACTCTCGGACCAAGGCCGAGCATGAGCAACACCTGAGATTGATTTTGGAATTGTTAAGGAAAGAAAAGTTGTATGCGAAGTTTTCCAAGTGCGAGTTTTGGCTTAGAGAAGTTCACTTTCTCGGTCACGTTGTAAACGAGAAAGGAATACACGTTGATCCTTCCAAAGTCAAGGCCATCGAAAACTGGGAAGCGCCAAAAACCCCAACTGAGGTGAGGCAATTCCTAGGACTAGCTGGCTACTATCGACGCTTCATTGAGAACTTCTCCAAGATAGCTCTACCTCTGACCGCGCTAACTCAGAAAGACAAGAAGTTTGTTTGGGGCGAAAATCAGGAAACAACATTTCAAATGTTGAAACAGAAGTTATGTAGTGCGCCAATTTTGTCTCTGCCCGAGGGGACGAATGACATCGTCGTTTACTGCGACGCTTCACATCAGGGACTTGGATGTGTCCTTATGCAGCGAGACAAAGTCATAGCGTATGCCTCGCGCCAACTCAAGACCAATGAAAAGAACTACACAACGCATGATCTGGAACTTGGAGCGGTTGTCTTCGCGCTAAAGATTTGGCGCCATTACCTCTATGGTACAAAGTGTATAATCTTTACGGATCACAAGAGCCTTCAACATATATTTGATCAAAAGGATTTAAACATGAGGCAACGAAGATGGGTGGAGTTGTTGAATGATTATGATTGTGAAATTAAGTACCACCCTGGAAAGGCGAATGTGGTAGCAGACGCGCTAAGTAGGAAGGAGCGAATAAAGACGCTACGAGTCAAGGCTCTAAGGCTGACCATTCGCGCAGACCTCTTTACCAGCGTCCGAGACGCTCAGCAAGAAGCCTTGAAACCAGAGTTTGTTAAAAACGAATCCCTTGGGGGTATGATTAAGGATTTGGAGCTCAAAGAGAACGACACTCGATATTTTGCTAATCGCATATGGGTCCCTCTCAAGGGAGGATTGCGCGAGCAAGTATTAAACGAAGCTCACAAGACGCGGTATTCCGTACATCCTGGCGCAGACAAGATGTACCAAGATGTTAAAGCGCTGTATTGGTGGCCCAATCTTAAAGGCGCCATCGCGACGTATGTCAGTAAGTGCCTGACGTGTTCGAAGGTAAAGGCTGAATACCAGAAACCATCAGGGTTGCTTCAACAGCCAGAAATTCCCATGTGGAAGTGGGAACAAATCTCTATGGACTTCATCACCAAACTGCCAAGGACACCTGGGGGTTATGACACAATCTGGGTTATCGTAGATCGGCTAACTAAATCAGCACACTTCCTGCCGATCAAGGAAACCGATAAGATGGAAAAGTTAGCCCGATTGTATATTCGAGAAGTAGTTTCAAAACATGGAATCCCAGTGTCCATCATTTCTGATAGAGATAGTCGGTTCACATCAAGGTTTTGGAGATCGTTACAAGGAGCTCTAGGTACTCGCCTTGATATGAGTACAGCTTATCATCCTCAAACGGATGGGCAAAGCGAGCGAACAATCCAGACATTGGAAGATATGCTGCGCGCGTGCGCGATCGATTTCGGAGGTAGCTGGGATACTCATCTCCCATTGGTTGAATTTTCTTACAACAACAGTTATCACACAAGCCTCAAGGCTGCGCCGTTTGAAGCTTTGTATGGGCGCAAGTGTAGATCCCCACTGTGCTGGGCTGAAGTGGGTGACAAGCAAATGACTGGTCCAGAATTGATCCAAGAAACAACAGACAAGATTTTTCAGATAAGGGATCGCCTTAAGACAGCGCGCGACAGACAGAAGAGCTACGCAGATGTGCGAAGAAAACCATTGGAGTTTCAAGTAGGGGATAGAGTACTGTTGAAAGTCTCTCCATGGAAAGGAGTCCCCCGTTTCGGCAAGCGAGGAAAGTTAAATCCGCGCTACATTGGACCATTTGAGATCCTGGAAAGGATCGGTCCGGTTGCTTATAAACTCCGTTTACCCGCCGAACTCAGTGGAGTTCATGATACGTTTCATGTGTCCAACCTCAAAAAGTGTTTATCTGATGAAACGTTGATTTTACCGTTGGAAGAGATTCACATCGACAAACAACTGCACTTCGTAGAAGAGCCTATAGCCGTAACCGATTGGAAAGAACAAAAGTTGCGCAGAAGTCGAATCAAGTTAGTAAAGGTTCAATGGAACTCAAGGCGTGGGCCTGAATTCACTTGGGAAAGAGAAGATCAAATGCGCCAGAAATACCCACACCTCTTTCAGATCATGGCTTCTGCCAGCGACGTCTCCTAAATTTCGGGACGAAATTCGCTTAACAGGGGGAGAATGTGACACCCGGTAAATTCCCAATCCCTTAAACCAAGTAATCAACCTAAATATTAGGTAATTATGTTATATGCGTCCTGCGCGAGCGCGCTATGTGAATCAGCGCATGCATTTGTTGTGTGCGCCCTGCGCGAAAGCGCCATGTTAAGAACCAGCGTGGGCATATGTTATATGCGCCATGCGCGAATGTTTGGCTTTATGTTTTCATGTACCTTAACGTTATGTTGTCTAATGGGTTGACCATCCCGCATGATGCTAAGGCGGGTGCATCCTAAATCGTTTATGCGCGTGCGGAAGGGAACTAACCTCCCCGCATGGCGGGAACATTGAGAGCTAGTTTGTCTGAAGCTCCAAGATGGAATTGACTTCAACATAACTGATCACTATGTTGAAATACCAAGACCACCTGGAGAATCTACAAATGAAACTCAATGTCCCTAACTGCGAGAAGGTTACGCACCTACCCGCAGCAAAGAAATGTCCTTCACGCAGAAAGCTATGCGCACAAAGTGATACGCACAGAACACTTAGTCTATTCTCCAGACTTAAGGAGATTACTCCCGCCCAAAAGGAAACAGTAGCGTGTTTCAGAGATTTTCCACTTTTTACTGTACAAAAGTACCTGAAAAAGCACACTGTAACACGAAAAGTCAACTGTCAGCCACCCTACTCTCACCAACCCCAGACCTGCATGTCCTGTCCAAATCAAGTCAAGATCTTTTATACACTACTCCACTTTTAAATAAATAATAATAATTTCCATACTTTATCATCATTACCCCTAGATATGAAAAGATTACAATCCCCTAAAGCAAGGGATTGTGTTCCCTTGAGTTTGCCTATAAATATGTAACCTAAATTATCACCCAAAACACACTTCAAAGAACTGCAAACTTGCACTAATCCTCTCCCAAGCATCCGTTGTTTTCATTTCCGATCCTGTTACTAGGTAAGCCGAGAATATAACCTTGAGATCTACTTTCCAACCCTTATATTCTCCTATTTCTTGATCTTAATATATATACTTCTTGTTATTTAATCGTATTCTAGACCTTCGATTCCGAGGCCAACACCAAGAAAACCTGAATCTCGATTAATCCCTTAACAAGAACCACAGGTGAGTCTCACAGCCTCTATTTTCACGGTTTTCACTGTTTTTTTAAACTGTTTTCGGGGCGAGGGACACGTACTTAAATAATGTTTTATCATGGTATACTTACAAGCTATGCAAGCGATTATGTGTTTAGATTATATTTCATGATGAGCAATGCGAACGGTTATCTAAGGTTTTCGATGTATGTGCGCTAGAACTCGAGTAAGTGATCACTTTACCATTGAAACTCTAAGGGTAGGGACTGCTGGTTTGATCCACCCACTCGTAGGGGTCGCACCTCTTTGCATGGACGAGTGCCTAGTATGGTCATGGGGCAGTACTATGGGTTTGAGCCCGCTCGTAGGGGTCGCGCCTCTTTGCATGGACGAGCGCCTTGTTTTCCGGCACAACGTCCGCGCGTAACCCGCGGGACGGAATTATTGATTTGCTCGTAGTGGCAGCGCCACTTTGCATGGACGAGCACATTTTCCTGAAACGTTCGCGCGTAACCCGCGGGACGGTATTACTTATTTAAGCTCGTAGTGGCAGCGCCACTTTGCACAGACGAGCACAGTTCCCAGAAATGTCCGCGCGTAAACCGCGGAACGATTTTATCAGATTATGTTATCAGAACTATGTTTTACTAAGCATGTGTTTCAATGATGCTGTCAGAATTATGTTATAGAATGATTTTTATCAAGATTATGACGCGATACGATTTATCAAGTTACTAAAACTTGTGAACTCACTCAGTTTATACTGATTCAAATGTTTTATGTGTCTTTCAGGAGATAACTAGGTAGCGCATGGAGTCACACTTAGAGCACCTCACGCTGAACATCTAAAACTAGCTTTTTGGAAGATTTTAGTTCTATCCCTTCGATGCGCGTGGTTGTTCCCGCCGCGCAAGGGGATATGGCGTGGAAATCTTCAACAGTTTTTATACTTGGATGTTTTTATGTAATTTTTAAACAATGTAATGTATTTGTATTAAACATTTCATGCGCAATGAAAATCTTACTTTGAATGTTTGCAATGGCCCGTGCTTAATTATCAATCCCCACTCGCGCGCGCCCGGCTGTTTCCGCCGCTCAGGGCCGGGGGTGACATTAGCTTTTAAAAAACTTGAGTCAATTCGAACTTAACTGAGCACGATTTTTTATAATGGCTCATTTAATACACAAGTTCGAGCTCATTCTTCACATATCGACCTCCCTCAAGCTAGGCCATGAACCTAAACAAGTTTTTATTATTTTTACAATATTTTTATTTATATATAAAAATATGATAGAAATAATTAAATAGTATGCATGTATAATATATATAAAAGTTATAATAATAGCATATATGAAAATAATTATAAAAGATGTATAAATAAATATAAAGATACAAAACGAGCCGACCTTGAGTTTGACAAACTACTCATGAAACAAACTCGATCATTAGGCATACACCTCTAACCAAACTATCTTAAATTTAAAGTAACCATGTCACACTCTAACCTAAGGCGGAAATACGGGGTGTGAGCTGATTGCTCACGGCTCTCAAAGTACTATCATGTAATAAGTAAAATGACAATATCTATTTTATTTTATTTGATTTAAATATCCAAACAAATCCAAGTATGTCCCCAAAATGACATTGTCATGCGTCGGACGCCGACCACTACGATGGTCGTATGATCATACTATTAATGATGGATCTCTCCGAATGCGGTAAAATAAAGCAAGTAAGCAAATAGCAAGTTAGGCTTAAACCGATATACACACAAGAATTAACAGTTGCAGTTTTGAAAACAAGATAATAGAAAAATATTGTAGATACGCATATGTCCCCAGAAAGATTTAAAATAAGTAAAAAGGGGAGTGATTAATCACCTTAGCAATTAAGCAAGGCGGAGGATTATTAGATAAGAAAGTGGTGAATCACGCTCTTCGGGACTTACTGACGATAAATCCTAAGTAACAATAATTACGGAAAATAAATACGAATTGAATAACAAATCTAAAACTAGATAGAGATTCGAAAAGTTGATGATGACCGGGTGTGTTCTTGTGAAAACTAAATACTACATTAATTTATTATCACTTTTATTTATCAAAATTCTTAGACAATGACATATTTAATTATATAAAGTTATAATTATAAATAGAATACTTGAATAAATAATATTTTTTATTTTTGATTAATTATATAAAGAGATTCGTTTTTAAATGGGTAAAAGGGTTAAGATGATTATTATTATTATTATCAGATTTTGCTAAAAGGTCCCTCTACTATGAAGATGGATATCAAAAATGGTTTAAAGTATATTGTTAGGGTTAAAATTGGATATATAACACAATTGTTTTATATTAAATAAATATAATAAATAATAATTCGATAACGAGATATTTTATTGGTAAGATTTCCCGAACATATAAACAGGTCGGGTAAACTATAAGAATATAAATTTGAAAAATATGATTTGTTACAAGCCAAGCTCAGGCTTTGTTCATTTATACGCCTAGTGATATACACCTATGTTTGACAATGACTATTGTGTTAACACATTATATACTATGCCCGACCATTATTTGACTTAAGTTAACTTTGTTTCAAAACTTTATTACAATTCTATAGAGTAATCCCTTATTATTAATAACCTATAATATATAAAAAATAACTATAAATAAAATTTTATCATAATAACCATTAATACATTAATTCATAGTTATAATATTAAATTCTAGAAAAATAATAACAATAAATTATAAATAAATATTAAGCCCGTTTAGAATCACGTGTCGACTTGAACTCGATAAGTGACGCTCCAGCTAGACCTCGTTTATTAAACAAACTTATTAAAAGCTGGACTCATGAGTTTAGTTTGGGTTCGACTCATCTATTATATTTTGGGGGTTGCGGCGCAGCTTATTGTAATCGTTTTATAGTAAATTATTCTAGTTCCATTTACCATAAAAATAAAGTATTTGTTCAACAAAAAAAATTGTATATTAGCTTTATCTTTATATTGATGTTGTCATTTTTGTTTTATATGCTAATAAATGAAAAAACCGAGTTATATTATGAAAATTTAATTAGTTTTTATTTTATATGCTAAATTGTTTATAATCAATCATGTTGTGAACTCTGTGGTCTGCTCAGCAGGAAATTATCTCAAATCACAATTTAGTTTCCCGCATAACGAATCACACTGCCCTAATATCTTGTGGTCGCTTGTGTATCAATAGTCACTAGTGTTCAATAGCCAGAGGGTATTCGGGTTCAACCGCCAGTTAAATGTGGTTCGATCGTCCTTGGTTTCATTTTTCTTTAAACAAGTAACAGAGGAATCATTTGAGTTAAATTGCTGATTGGCTGTGTAATTGAGTAAGATCGAAATATTTGTTTTGAGTTGTTCATATTTGCAATTTTGTTTGCTTTGAAATATTTATTTTAATACATTATTTATGATGGAAGATTGGCAATTGAAAAACTATGCCCCCTTTTGCCAAACCTGGAACTCACATAACAATTAAAACCCGACGTAATCTTCAATTGCACACATGGTGTTTGATAAAAGTCCCAAGTGTAACTTTTTATAACTTCACCAACAATCATTCAGATATCACAACCTGCAATTATGGACCGGAGAACACTGTCTAAAATTAAATAGCAAAAGTTATAATATACTACGCTTAATTTACTTATTAGGTTGTAGTAGCATACTAACATTTTTACTTTCTTCTATTTTGTCGTCTTTCTTACTGTGCCTTTGAATTATGTGGCTTCTAATATCATTTAGATGCTTTAATTGTATGATTAGTGAGTTTATCGGTAGTAAGTTTTCTTTATGCAGCCTTGAAGTTGGCTGTATGCTGATTCTTCTCTTTTTCATTCATTTCTGTATAGTTTATACTCTTAAGTATATTAAATGTGCTATTAGAAAGTTGAGATTTAATTTATGGGTCGGGTTGAATCATCAAAATATGTAAAGTTTCATTTATATTAATATTAATGTCAATTGTCATGTTTTAAGTAGTAGATCACGGTCAAGTTTTAGAGTTTAAGATTGGTTTAATCAAGAGTTTAATTCTGATTTTTCTATTTACTCTTATGTTGAAGAGTTAATTCAGGTATTCAATAAGCTGGAATAAATCTTGTCTGCATGAAGTTATTCTTGGAACCACTGGTCGAAAACAGGGAGATCTGCAAAAGGTGTAATGAACCCTTCTTCAGAGTCAACTTTATGCAAGTAAGCTAACAAAATTACTATTCAAATTTGCTATATATATTTATGCTTTTGTGTAACCTTATTATTGCACCTGTTGGCAATAGTAATAGATGAAGATGATGGGATGGATTTATGGCCCATAGATTTCTGCAGCAGTAAAAATAAGTTTTCTTCTCTCTGTTCATTTAAGTCTGTTTATGTTTTTATAGGTTTATACGAACACGCATAAACAAACACGGACATTTTCACTTTTTAGACGAACAAACATGAACACAAATATTTCTTCTATTTTATGCTGCAAGGATTGGCAAACCCGCTTTGGTCAAATTTGGTAACTGGTCAATTTGATTTTAACATTATTTCAATTTTCAAGGGGTTAGTCCAATAGCCACCAGGGGTATTTTGGTCATAGTTGTAGTTTATCAAAACTACAGGTTTTGTAACAGTTGCAAACAGGTCAGCTTTTGATTTAGGTTTTTACTTTCTGCAAACTGAAAAGTGTTTACGCGTCAACATTTTTTAAAAGGAACTGCATGTTTCAGATAATAAGTGCAGGTCAAAATTCAAAGCTCTTTTTTGGTCCGATAGTAACTTTGCGGCTGAATTTCGTTTCGGCAATTCTGGTTTGAAGACATATTTCTGGTTCGGTATCAAAATTCAAAGACGCGTTTCTGGTTGTATGCGTTTTAGATTTGACAAAACAATTATTTTGTATAATTATATATTTATCTTAGAGATTAACTGAATATTCTTTTCTTCCGTGATGTGGTCTCTTGAGGCGGCTTATGTGAATGAGATGCTTGTAGGGTGCCCCCTTTCGATTCATATTAAACCATGTATGTTGTGGAAAGGTATAACATTCAGTTGTTTTATATAAATGCTTTTTATATATTTAATCTAGCTTGTTAATTCCGTTAGTGAGAACTCATTTAAAGTTTCCCGAAGAGGAAAAAGTTTGTCTCATAAGGCAAAAGATTAAATCTATTAACTTTTATGCAATGATAGATAAGATTATTGCTAATCCTATAGAAAAACCTGCTGCAAATATAAAGCTTTTATACGAGCATAATAGGAAAACTGCATTGTAAATATAGGAAGAACTGAAACAATAACATAACGAATTGGACTGATACCAACCAACATAGACTGACTATCGTATCTTCACTTTCTATCGCTGCCGCATCGCGCGGGTTTTCAACTAGCGTATTCAACTAGCGTTCTTGACAGTGTTAAAAATACATATCTTATTTTTGTTATTATATCTAATACATACACAAATGCAGCAACTTAGTTCTAATCTTCCCGAGGGTTTGACCGATAATCCTGGACCAGGTGATGTTTTTTCTATGGTAATGGGTAAAGATCGAAATGGTGATGCAATCATGTATGGTCTAGGTGTTCGTGGTTCTGATGTTTGGGGTGTAATACCAAGTCGTTCAGCATGTCGTAGAGAAAAGTTGAAAACATCCAACTGAAGTCTAAATGTGAAGAACTTACTAGTACCGTGGTCCAGTTAGAAGCCCAGGTGTCCAAGATGAAAGGTTCGAAGGATGATTCTAGTGTTCCACCTGTTACATCGTCATCTTTCCCCATTGTAACTAGTGGACCTCCACGTTTACGGGTATTTTTCTATATAAATCTTTAGTGTTCTACATTTTGTAAGTTATCTTTTGTACTTCATCAGAAATATGTTATAAACAATAGGTACGTTACTATATTTTGCACAAAGTACATGGTCATAAAGAGGATTAGTATGTAATTTGGATACTTTGTTAGACTTAGGATATGTAGAAGCTGCAAAATGTAGGTAAATCTTTAGCTTGTAGACTCATCCAAAAATTCCAAAAATTGATTGTAAGTTGGTGATTAAATAACGGTTACATTGGGCTACACTAGAAAACAACAATGTCTATTGATGTTCTTTTTCAGATTATGTTTTCTAAAAAATGTTAGCCTGCTAGTGTAAAACCTTCTTTTTTGTAAATTGATTTTTGCACTATAATGACTCGAGTTTAATATATAACTGTTTTTTGAAAACTAAAATCTAGGTCGGAGATGAAGTTTTCCTCAAAAGCATTCTAAACCATACTAAGCCTGTAGCAAGAGGATGGGTTAAGAACCTGGACCCAAATGAGATAGTTGGTGGTACAGAAATAGGACCAAAATAGTATAAGATAAATGTTCAAGTACCAATAAAAATAGATAAAAAGTTGGTGAGACCATATGAGTTATTTTCCACAATTCAAGATTGTATTGGTGCATCCTTCGCATGGCTTTGTCCATTCATATCGGTATGTATTTGTTAAACTTCTGATACGAATAATTTTAATAACATGAAACTTAATGCTTATACATGGATGGTTTAATTGTAGGTAGTCTGTGAGAATTGAGGACGCATGATGACTCGGGATTTTATGGTGCTTGTATCTTTTATTGATTTTAATTTTTTTGTTGAATGTTACAAAAGTTTATGCTGGATAATGTTATAATTTATTTATGTTTAGTGTTTTCGTTATGTACAAGCTTATTTAATATAATGAAGTTTTATTTGTTTCAATATTTAGATGTCCATAAACGTATTGTAAAGTTGTGTATGTAGACGTTTAAAAAAGGGTTGTATAATATGATTTGTTAGGACTTCGAATTTTTGTCCTAACATTGTAAAAGTGTCATAATATGTTTTTTAGGACGTTGTTTAAGTTGTTCATAGACATATTATGCGACCATAAAATTTAGTTTCATAATCTTGTTTGGGATATTAGGACCCTTTTCTTGGTACTATAATGTTCCATCATAAAGGTCCTATAAATTAATTTTTGAGGACACTTGTATGTATGTCAAAAGTTTACAATTAGGTAAGCACATATCAAAACATTGTAAAAGTGTCCTAATATGTTTTTATTGGGACACCTTTTGGGTTGTAAATGAATATATTATGCGACCATAAAATTGGTTTCATAATCTTATTTGGGATATCAGGACTTTTTCTTGGTACCAAAGTACCTATTATGTTACATCATAATGGTCTTATAAATTAATTTTAAGGACGCTTGTATGTGTATCAAAAGATTAAAGGTATGTAATAACATGTTAAAACATTGTAAAAGTGTCCTAATATGTTTTTATTGGGACATTTTTTTGGGTTGTTAATGGATATTTTATGCGACCATAACATTGGTTTCATAATCTTTTTGGGATATCGGGACGCTTTTTGAGTTCCGAGACTTATTACGACTCCTTTACATGAAACGCTTTTCTCGTTAGTCATATTAAATGAAAGGACCTATAAAATAACATTTTAGGACGCTTTTGTGCGTACTAAAAAACCCTTTTTGTTGTAGTGCATTCTGTAAGTTTAGTTATGGATTTGGTTTAATTTTAAGATTAAAATATTCGGTGCAATTGGATGCTTATTGAAGTAGTTCTGTATAATGGTCGGGCTTCCGGTTGCACCTGGTAATTGATCTTTAAGGTGTACCGGTGTGGTATTGAGTGTTTCTGTTGGTTTTCTTGGGGTTTCTTGCCTGGTGCGGGTGCTCAGATAGTTGCATTAGCGAGAGTGGTCCCTGCAGTGAAGGTTGTTCAGTAAGCATATTCTGCAATAATTAATAACCTGATAATCTGATATGATAAAATCATATTCTTTAATTTGTTTAAATTACTTGCAAGGTTTATAGATGAACATATGCAACAGATGTACCTTCGAATCCACAATCTGCTTCACTGATCAATAGGCAAATTGTAGCTCTCTGTTTGAAACATGGATAGGTATAAATAACTACTAAAGTGTATCTATGAGCATGTAGAGTTTCTAAATGAAATGAATTTAGTCCGATCCATGTAATTTGACCAATGCTAAATGGTGACAAACTAATATCTAATTTATGGATTCAAATCTGGTGACAGTTATGTCCCCGATTTTGAAGAAAACTTATGTCAGTTCAAGGAACTTAGGGTTGTAGCTTATGTCCAAAGCATATGGTGTTGGGAGTTAGCTTCAAAGGTAACTAATTATATTTGTACGCATACTACATAAATAATTTATGAAAGAATTTATCTCCTAAAATTAGAAAACATAGGTACTTATGCTTTAATATTCTTTAGGAAACTACGAAATTAGTTTCTTGTAATCGGTTTATATAAGGAAGTTAATAAATCTTAATATTATAATGGAAGGTTCTTTGTATTTATTAAGAAAGAAGAAAAGTTTGTTACTATAATTCCAACCAAATTTTGTGCCTTAATTTTTGGTAGACATACTCAAGTAATTAACGAAACCACAATTTGCAGTTACGAATTATTTGAATATGAAGTTTATTTTTCCAAAAGAAAAACTAATTATTTGAATATTTAATTCATTAACAAAAATATATGAATTAAACAAAAATAAGTTATTATTGTCAACAGTTTTTAATGGGTTAGGCTAAACGTACCCCCATGGTTGCTTGTCATACCCCCCCCCCCCCCCGGGAAAAACCAACTTTCATATTACCCCTTAAAATCATATAATTACCAAATTAGCACAAAATTAAGGATTTCATATTTTTTTTACAAGTCGCGTTTTTTTTATGATTTCGGGTTTAGGGTTTAAGGTTTGGGTTTAGGATTTAGGGTTTAGGGTTTAGGGTTTAGGTTTTCGAGTTTAGGGTTTAGGGTTTATTTTGTAAAATATAAAGAGGTAAAATAAGGATAATATAAATATATATACTATTAAAATTAAAGAAAAGATATTGTATATATTTACAAAATTAATACTAAAAAATAAATTAATAGTAATACTTGATAGTTTTTAATTTGATATATGGAGTGGAGATTATTAAGTAAAAAAAAATGTTGTAGGGACTAACATGTATATAAATAATGTTATGAGATAATAGTAATTAATATAATAACTTCAGGGGGTGTATATTTAGTAAAAATGGTGTAAGGAGAGTACGTTTAGCAGCACCCTTTTTAAAACATAACAGAAGATTGAAATGATATTTTCCAAAGAGAGACAAACATTCAAACTAAAAAATTGAGTGCGGACAATCATAACCATGAATAACTTCAGGCTGGAGCCTTCGAAATGACAAAAGTATGCATATAACAATCAATTGGCTATCATGAATTTATCCCATTTTGCAAACTTAAACCTTATGATATCTTCTGATCTTTCAGAATGTATCCTCGTATTTAGGTTGACAATTGAGGACAATCCAAAGTAAAGCATGCCATCAAAAGGTTTAACCTTATCATATATATAAATTTGGGAAAACGTTTCGATAACAACAAAAAGAAATTATTTTGTTAGAGCTACATGTTATAAAAGATTTGATATAAATAAAGAATTATTTAGTTGGAATTACCCCAGATTTACGGTTTAGGTACTTAGTAATAATGACTAAATGTTCATCAATTGGTTCATCGCCACTTGGATCATCAACCCAAATATGGGATATTGTCAGCTGTACTAGTCCCTACACCATCCATGATTAGAAACACATGATTCAGACTGGGAATTATAACTTCAAAACCTTCAGGCTTAAAGATATTAAATATCATTGTGTGATCGTTAAAACTCTCCACAACAACATAACAACCATTTGCTAAAGTCATATGAGTAACAAAATCAAACCATCCATCGACTATAAAACAAACTTTTGAATTGCAATTATATTAAATAATCCTCCCAATTAACATAAAAAACAAACTTTTGTTAACTTAAATTATATGTTTTTAATTGACGGTTCTATATTTTCATTCGCGTCGTACACTGGTCAATAACCTAGTTTGTACTATAAGACAGATTAAATTAAGTGTCACACCCCCATCTAAGGCCTAGGAGTATGACCAACAGTTGGTACCACAATTGTAAATAAATCAGAGTTACGTTTAATAGCGGAAGACTTTATATACTTGTGGATTTAAAGTGTAATATTTACATTACAAAAGACGGGATTATAAAATACCCGTTTTAAGTTATAAAAGCATCATTTTTTTTAATTACAAACCACCATTTTAATAGATTAAGTTTTATACAAAATAGATCCGAGCCATCAGATATCTTCGCACTTCATCATTCCAAGTGCTAACCTTGATCACCTGCAAAATATAAGAAAACACGTCAGCAACGAATGCTGGTGAATATGCTGACGCTAAAAAAATATTTTCTTTACTTAATCACCCCTCGAGACTACGTAGGCCTCGGCCCAACGTGGCTTAGGAATAATCATGTTAAAACAATACAATTTATAAACTCAAGTCTATATATTCGATTCCCCCAGCAAACACCGCAGCGTTCAACTAGTTGAGTGCCTATACATATACACAAGGTCATACTCCCCGCAGACGAGCGTAATTATGACCAGGTGTGATGTGCCCACAATATATGAAAGGATCCAGACAAACATACACGATAGCCTGAGGCCAGTATTTATACCATTGTTTATAAATGTTTTAGAGACACATAGTCTCATGTAAAGTTTTTCATATAACACGTTTGACTCATTTGAAAACAAGTTTGTATAAGTTGGGGCGTATTCACCTTTTTGATTTGGATCGGCTTCAAACACCGTCCGAGGGTCTTTCCCGTTGCTATCTCGCACCTATAGTACGAGTATAACCAATTGTTAGTCGGATATACAATCCGGCTTAAGACCTTTAGTCTTATTTTATAAACTTTACCTCGATGAACCTTTAGTTCAAAAACATCTTTTTACTTTAAAACCTTTAGTTAAAAAGTAATTTATAAACCTTTAGTTTATTTATAAAACCTCACGTGTCTTCTTCTCTAAGAAACGTATTCTTTTCTTTTCTTTATTATTTAAGAATAGTTATTATTACTTAAATAATATTTTCATTACAAAGAATATATATACTTACACACATATATATATTTATCAATATTCATAATATTATCTTTTTTTCTTTTCTTTGTTATGTTTTCTTTTATTTATCGAGGTATCGAGTATAACCTCGACTTAAAGTTTAAGCATTTATATTTTATTATTATTTTCTTTGGCGTTATGCCTACCTTTGTTCGGCTTATAAACCCTAACGATTCGAGCAGCACTCCAACGCCGCTTCACCTTCTTTTCTTCTCGATCAAACCTTCCTTCTTGATACTCTTTCCTTGACACACCAAACGATAATACCAATCTTTCACCACTTGTCGGCACATCTTGCGAGACTCACCATCTTGTTGTCAAGATATAACAAACACCTTCTTGGTCGATATGTTGGTGGAGAGTGGCACGAACTTCGAGGAAACGAACATGGAAATCGAGGAATTATGGCACGAACTTCGAGATGGATCGAGGGTATGGTTTGTATAACTTAGAGAGATGTTAGAGAGAAGTGAGAGAGCTGATTTTGGTGTGAGGAAAACATGAACCCAGACTTGCTATTTATAGACAAACTTTGGAAGCCCTTTGCGATACGTGGCCTCCTGGGCACCCATCGCGTATCGCGATGTAGCCCTGGCCAGTCATTACGTAGGTCTGTCACGTGTCGCCACGTGGCAGCCGGTGTGCCATGTGTTGACACGTGTCAGTCGACGTGCCACGTGTGGCCACGTGGAGGGACACGTGGCGAACGGTGTGCCACGTGTGGCCACGTGGCGAGACACGCGTCTCGCTTTCAGACAACCCATCGCGATACGCGATGGATCTCCCTTTTGATCCATCGCGTATCGCGATGGGCCAAGAAAACAGAATTTTCATTTTTAACCCTTGGGTTTGGATTTTGACAGATTTGGTCCCTATACTTTTGGAAAGTTGATATCTTGAACTCTTATTTTCTCGATGTTACATCCTCCCCACCTTGAAATAAATCTCGTCCCATGTGTACTCAGGCCCTCTTCGTGAGACCCATTTAACTTTCACAATTTTCAATGTTCTTCTTTTTAATTTCTTTGTTTTCGAATCTTCTATTTGAATTGGTTTTTCAACAAATTTTAAATTTTCATTTATTTCAACATCTTTTAAGGGCATTGAAAGAGATTCGTTGGCCAAACATTTTTCATATTTGAGACATGGAATACTTCGTGTATCCCTTGCATTTCCTCAGGCATTCGCAAACGGTATACAACAGTACCAATTCGTTCAAGTCCCTCAAAGGGTCCAACGAATCGAGGACTTAGCTTTCCTTTCTTACCGCAGCGAACGACGCCTCTCCAAAGAGAGACTTTCAAAAGAACTTTGTCATTAACATTAAACTCTAACGGCTTACGACGGACATCGGCGTAACTCTTTTGGCGATCACGTGCCGTCTTAAGTCGTTCTCGGATTTGAAGAATCTTGTCGGTGGTTTCTTGGACTATTTCGTGTCCAGATAATTGATTGTCTCCGGTTTCAGACCAGCATACGGGCGTTCTACACTTACGACCATATAACGCCTCGAATGGTGCGGCTTGAATACTTGTGTGATAGATATTGTTATACGAGAATTCCATTAGGGGTAAGTGGTCATCCCAACTTCCACCTAAGTCGATCACACAAGCGCGAAGCATGTCTTCCAATGTTTGAATTGTCCTTTCGCTTTGCCCATCAGTTAGCGGATGATAGGCGGTGCTAAGGTTTAACTTTGTGCCTAAGGCTTGTTGGAAGCTTTTCCAAAAGTGAGATGTAAAATGACTGTCTCGATCAGAAATTATAGACAGCGGTACTCCATGCAAAGAAACGATGTTGTTCACATAAATACGCGCTAGCCTATCCATTGAGTATGACTCATTGATGGGTATGAAGTGTCCGGATTTCGTTAATCGATCCACAATAACCCAAATAGCATTATGTTGTCGAGTCATTTTAGGGAGTTTGGTAATGAAATCCATGGTGATTAACTCCCACTTCCATACGGGAAGTTCGGGTTGCTGGAGCAATCCCGAAGGCTTTTGGTGTTCAGCTTTGACTTTCAAACAAGTTACATATTTCGCAAAATGTGAAGCGACGTCCTTTTTCATCCCATTCCACCAGTAGTTTGGTTTGAGATTTTGATACATTTTGTCACTACCAGGGTGCATCATGTATTTGGACTTATGATCTTCGTTCAAAATTTTCTCACGCAAGTCACAACGATTGGTACCCAAATCCTATTACCGAGTCTAAAGATACCATCGTCACCCTTGACTAGCAAGTCAATGGTGTCGTTACGTTTTTCATCGGAGATTTGGTTTTCATTGATCGCTTGAGTTTGGGCAGATTTAATTTGCTCGAGTAAATCGACTTGAAGTTCTAGACGTAACGCTCAGACTCTTTTGGGCTTCTCATGTTCCTTGCGACTTAAGGCATCAGCTACGACGTTGGCTTTGCCTTAATGGTAAACGATCTCGCAGTCGTAGTCGTTGAGAGTTTCCATCCATCGTCGTTGGCGCATGTTAAGCTATTTTTGATCGAAGATATGCTTTAAGCTTTTATGATCGGTATACACGATAAACCTTACTCCATAGAGATAGTGCCTCCATATCTTAAGTGCAAAGATTATGGCGCCTAACTCTAGATCGTGAGTTGTGTAGTTCTTTTCGTGTACCTTGAGTTGACGAGAGGCATAGGAGATCAGTTTCTTGCGTTGCATTAGTACACATCCCAAGCCAGAGTGAGATGCATCACTAAATACAACAAAGTCCTCAGTACCTTCTGGCAAGGCCAGTGTAGGTGCTTGGGTGAGCTTTTGTTTAAGTATATCAAATGCCTCTTGTTTTTTTATTCCCCACTCATACTTGATGTTTTTGCGAGTCAAAGAAGTTAGGGGAACGGCTACACGAGAGAAATTTTCAATGAACCTTCTATAATAGCCGGCCAAACCTAAGAAACTTCGGAACTCGGTTGGCGACTTTGGAATTTCCCACTTCGAGATGGCTTTGATTTTAGCGGGATCAACTTGAATACCATTCACATTTATGACATGCCCAAGAAATTGCACTTCGTGCAACCAGAACTCGCATTTTGAGAACTTGGCGTACAACTTCTCGGTTCTAAGTATTTCAAGTAAGGTTCGGAGGTGGACTTCATGATCAGCCTTAGACTTAGAATAAATAAGTATGTCGTCGATGAATACGATAACAAATTTATCCAAGTAAGGCTTGCAGATTCGATTTATCATGTCCATAAACGCAGCAGGCGCATTAGTAAGTCCAAACGGCATAACGGTAAACTCATAATGGCCATACCTTGTCCGGAAAGCGGTTTTTGGAATATCTTCAGATTGAACTTTGAGTTGGTGATAACCAGAACGAAGGTCGATTTTGGAAAAGAAACTAGCACCTTGGAGTTGGTCAAAAATATCATCGATTCGAGGAAGTGGATAGTGGTTTTTGATTGTGACTTTGTTCAACGCACGATAGTCGATACACATACTCATAGATCCATCCTTCTTATTGACAAATAAAATTGGCGCTCCCCATGGTGATGAACTCGGTCGAATGAAGCCTTTCTCAAGAAGCTCGTCGAGTTGTTTCTTTAGTTCCTTCATTTCGGTCAGAGCAAGACGATATGGTGCCTTTGCGATCGGAGCAGTATCCGGAATAAGATTGATCCTAAACTCTACTTCATGATCAGGAGGAATTCCGGGAAGTTCATCGGGAAAGACATCAGAAAAATTGGAGACGAAAACTACGTCCCTTATCTCCTTTGGTTTAGATTCTTCAGTGACGTAGGCCATGAATGCTAAGCATCCTTGATTCAAACATTTGTTAGCCCTAATCATGGAAATTATGCTAACTTGGCCAGCGACTTTGTCCACTTCAATTCGAATGGTTCGTTTATCAGAGGCTTGAAGTTCGACGGTATTGCTATTGAAAATGATACGAGCATGGTTATTGGATAACCAATCCATACCAAGTACAATATCAAAACCAGCAAGAGTCATATGCAATAATTGAATAGGCAGAATATAACCAGCTTAGTGAATTTTTCCGTTTTCAAGGGCTTCGGAGATTTTAACGATTTCGCCACTAGCAGTCTTGACACTTAGAGTTTTATTTAACTTTGTTAAAGGTTCGTTTAATAGACTACAAAAGCTATAATCTATAAAACTCAAATTGGCACCCGAATCAAACAAAACTCTAGCATAGTTGTCGTTGACTAGAAATGTACTAGTGATGGTCTCCGAGATGTCAGCGCCTTTTTCGTGTCGAGTACGAAGATTCTTGCATTTCCTTTCTTGTTCTAGCCACTTCCACCCGCACCACCAGTCCCGGGTTTGTTCTTTGGGCACTCGAAACTTAGATGTCCCATCTCCTTGCAATTATAACACGTCATCTTCTTCTTCCAACAGTCAGCAGCAGCATGGCCCGGTCTTTGGCATGATTCACAAACGTTTGACGAAACATGTCGACATTGCCCTCGGTGGCGCTTTTGGCAAATTTTACAGAATGGTGCGTTTGAGTTGAACCCAGATCGACTTTGGTTTGCACCTTTGCCCTTGTAGTTGGTGCTTCCTCCTGTTCTCCCTTGAGCGGTTGTTGTTGTAATTTTCTCTTCCTTTCTTTGTTGCGGATCATTCGCCCATCAGGTAACCAGTTAACTCCATCGTGGAGTCGGCAGTTTGAGGTAAATGAGACCTCACCATGTCGCGGATTTCCCGCGGCAATCCCCATATGTATCTTGTGACTTTGCTGGATTCAGGATTAACCAGCTGGGGAACTAAGCGGCAATATTCGTGGAACGTAGTGTTGTATTCTCAAAGATTCGTCCCCACGACCTTGTAATTAAGAAACTTTGTTTGAATTTGGTTGGTTTCGTGCATCGGACAAAATTTTACCAATATCATCGCCTTGAATTCTTCCCAAGAAAGGTCGTATAGAACTTGACGTCCCTTGCTTAAGATCAGCGTATTCCACCACTCCAACGCCTCGCCTCTAAACATTTGCGCGGAGTATTGTACCATTTCTTGTCTTGAACACTTGCTTATTATGACAATAGATTCCATCTACTCAAGCCATCTAACGGTCGTGATAGCTCCTTTATCTCCATGAAATTCCTTTGGGCCGAAATACTTGAAATCTTTAAAAGAATAATTCCAATATTTAGTTTCTTGAATTCTTGACGGATTCCGCCATCAACATTCGATTCATGAACACTCTCTTCGACACGAGACGGTTTCGGACGAGATTTTACGGATTTATGGGAAAGATTAACAGATTGAGAATGTTTTGAGTGTTTCGATTGAGATCTCGCTATAGATTCTTCTCTAACCGCATCCTTTATCATCTTTTGTATTTGACTCATATATTTTTCGGGAATTGGTTCATCTTGTTTATTCTCGGGGTCTTTCCCCTTTTCTTTCTTATTTCTTTTTCTTTTAGAGCATTCTCTATGTTGTTACTTTGTTCAGACATTATCTTTTTCTTTTCAATATGTCTTTAACTGAAATTTTAACAAACTTTCCTTTATTAAACATATATTTTATTTCACATCAATATATATATCACAAAAGGATATATATATATATATATATATATTTATTTTACAATACACACACACACACACACACATATATATATTGATTATCCTATCTTTATTCAAGAACGTCTCAACGTTCTTGGTTACACATATAACACATAACACATATGATTACATTACACCCGCAACTTCTATATCACATCCTTCTCCATCATCGTGTCAATTTCTCATGAACTTCCTCACCACCTTTGTTAACTTGTTGTATTTTCGAAGAAGCGTCTCTCCTATCTTCTTCTTTTTCTTCCCATCTCCTTAATTCGTCCGACTCATGTAAGGCGAGGTCCAAGTGTTCCTCTTGTGACTGCGGGATTTCGTTGGGGTATCCATATCTCGGAGGTGGGTCGCGGTAACCTATCGTCACCATGTCAGAATGATTTCTTGGTTCTGGATACGGGGAGGCGGTCATGTCGGATGAGTAGTGGAAGAAAGCTTCGGCAGCTTCATTCTGTTCTCGAATTTCGTTAGCTTGCTCTTCTTCCGTTGGGATTGTGCCTTGAAAAGGTGGAAAACTTGATGAAGCTTGATTCTTGAGTTTCTCGAGGTATTGAATATAGGGGTCAACAGAACCATAGCTTGCGTTTTGGGAAGTGAGTGATTCCTTCATCGGTGTTGATATCTCATTGGGATTATCTCTTTCTCAGATTCTTCTTCTGGATCTTTCTCTTCCTCAGGGTCCTCTTCTTCTTCAGGTTCCTCTTACTCTTCCTCCATGAGTTGAATGGTCTCCTTCACAATTGGTGGCATTCGGAAACTTTCATAGGGCATCATCACCCTCATCTTCGGTTTACGGGATGGCCCTTCACCGTGGTTAGGTTAGGAGTCAACTGCATCAAAGGTAGAGGTTCCAGTATGCCATCTTCGTTGATCGGAATGGCATTGCATCCAGTCCGATGATGGGGACCTTGGTTCTTATTTAATTGGTCGATTGGAGAAGAAAGCATATGTTGGGTGAGGATTTGGTGGTAAATATGTTGGATTGCTAGATGGATAGTAAGGTGGTATCTCCGATGGTTGATATGTGGAGATCTCTGATGGATGGTATGTTGGAACCTCAGAGGGATGGTACATGGGTATTGTTGGCGGATGGTAGCTTGAGTGCCTCGGTGGTTCACTTCTTTGTTTCGGTGGGCTATCACGAACATTTATTGGGTACTGCTCGGTTCCAGGATAATATACAGGTTTAGTTAGGTCATGTTCTACGTCTTGATCGAAGAATGCTTCATAATAACCTTCACTCATATTATCCTTGGGGAAAGATTCGGCGATTCCAGCTTCCTTTGCCTTGCCTACATAGTTCTCCATCATGCTCTTGAATGACATCTAGCATTTTGGGTGGTTTAGAATGAGGAGGGAAAGAAAAGGTTTACCAGCCTATCTTATCCCTAATTCAAATAAACAATTAATTCCTATACTTGGATCGAAGCTTAGGTATTATCTTGTAATACCTAATTCGCTAAGATCGATGGCTCTGATACCAACCTATCACACCCCCATCTAAGGCCTAGGAGTATGACCAACAGTTGGTACCACAATTGTAATTAAATCAGAGTTACGTTTATTAGCGAAAGACTTTATATACTTGTGGATTTAAAGTGTAATATTTACATTACAAAAGACGGGATTATAATATACCCGTTTTAAGTTATAAAAGCATCATTTGTTTTTAATTACAAACCACCATTTTAATAGATTAAGTTTTATACAAAATAGATCCGAGCCATCGGATATCTTCGCACATCGTCATTCCAAGTGCTAACCTTAATCACCTGCAAAATGTAAGAAAATACGTCAGCAAAGAATGCTGGTGAATATGCTGACGCTAAAAAAAATATTTTCTTTACTTAATCACCCCTCGAGACTACGTAGGCCTCGGCCCAACGTGGCTTAGGAATAATCAAGTTAAAACAATACAATATATAAACTCAAGTCTCTATACTCGGTTCCCCCAGCAAACACCTCAGCGTTCGACTAGTTGAGTGCCTATACGTATACAAAAGGTCATACTCCCCGCAGGGAGAGCGTAATTGTGACAAGGTGTGATGTGCCCACCACATATGAAAGGATCCAGGCAAACGTACACGATAGCCTGAGGCCAGTATTTATACCATTGTTTATAAATGTTTTAGAGACACTTAGTCTCATGTAAAGTTTTTCATATAACACGTTTGACTCATTTGAAAACAAGTTTGTAAAAGTTGGGGCGTATTCACCTTTTTGATTTGGATCGGCTTCAAACACCGTCCGAGGGTCTTTCCCGTTGCTATCTCGCACCTATAGTACGGGTATAACCAATTGTTAGTCGGATATACAATCCGGCTTAAGACCTTTAGTCTTATTTTATAAACTTTACCTCAATGAACCTTTAGTTCAAAAACCTCTTTTTACTTTAAAACCTTTAGTTAAAAAGTAATTTATAAACCTTTAGTTTATTTATAAAACCCTACGTTTCTTCTTCTCTAAGAAACGTATTCTTTTCTTTTCTTTATTATTTAAGAATAGTTATTATTACTTAAATAATATTTTCATAACCAAGAATATATATACTTACACACATATATATATTTATCAATATTCATAATATTATCTTTTGTTCTTTTCTTTGTTATGTTTTCTTTTATTTATCGAGGTATCGAGTATAACCTCGACTTAATGTTTAAGACTTTATATTATTATTATTATTTTCTTTGGCGTT